>NW_015389601.1:8875-24712 GCF_001527695.2 Protobothrops mucrosquamatus
CATTTTCCACTCCCTTATTTTAGGGTCATGGTTCACATCTTCCAATCAACTTGGAAGATGTGATTTACTTCCGGTTTCTTTCTCCCGGGCTATCCTTATGCTCCTCCCCCTTTCCTGGTTGCTGGTTTAACTATATAAATACCAGACAGTTCTGCACATTGTCAAAGCAAGAATATACAGTATTTGCAGCGTTGACACCTAATTTGGCATGAATAACTCATCAAGTCAATAAAGTCTTAATAACTTTAAATCAACTGAATATTTCTTTTCAAAAAACTACTGCCTACCAGTGTCACTTTTAGCAGAAAGCTGTGCTCCCTAATCCATTGGTATATTATCGGCAATTGCCTGATAAAACCTGGTTAGGTCCAATTCCCTTATTAACTTGGGGGCGAGGCTATGCTGCTGTGCTTGCTCCTACAGGCCCTCTCTGGATTCCAGTCCGGTGTGTGCGACCAGCCAAAGATGTCATGGCATCAAATCCAGAACCCAATACTGGAAATGAAGCAGGTGACTCTTCAGACAGCACAACGTCCTTTTCACTCTCATCATCGCAGTCAACCAACAACCTGGGGCAATGTGAAGAACCTAACATCCAAAACGCAGGAGGTTCTGTGGCAACAGGGAAAAGAACCTACACCAGAGAATTTATGTGCTGCCATATTTGTGATTTTGACTGCAAATTCCTTAGTCATTCTTTGCCTCTCTTTCCTTCTTAATTGCTGTGTGGGGGCTCAAGCTCTCCCACCTCATCCTTTAGAATCACGAATGAAATATAATATTTGGGTGCAATTAGCTAATGACACACAAGTAACAGACTTTTGTCTTTCTGAATCATATGATATGGAAAATCTACTCTCTACCTGTCTTATACCTGTGTGTGTTCCAGCTTCAGTTCTAAAAAATTATACTGGTTTAAGCAATTTTCTATCAGACAATGAATTTCATTATGCAACTATGTCAAAGTGAGGTCCTAATCTTATATGTTACCCTTTGATGCTATTGTTTTACATACACCAATTGTAGCTATTCCTACAAATCTTGTGCAAAAATTGTCAATTGTACTATTTCACCTAAAAAACCTCATTGTATACATGTCAGTCAAGGAATTTTAAATTGTACCTCCTTTCAAGAGGTATCCTTTAATTATGCACATATATGGTTATTCAATGTCTTTTTTTCTCTTCTTTCAATTTTCCATACTAAACTACCATTAACTTACCTCAGGAACAACTTATGTTTTGTATAAACAAATGCAAAGCTATATGTCCCCTAAGACCCACTAACTACTCCAGCTTAGGATAATGTCCTCACTAATAAAATAGAGAAGAGTGAGATGTGGGGAAAAATGCACGCGCAGCAAACTGCCGTGCTTTCCCCCCCCCACAAACCTCATAACCTCTTGATACCCTTTATCCCAATGAAGCAGCCAGAAGGTCATACCCTTTTGACTTAATGTTCACCTACCTAAACAGATAATATGCTTAAGTTCCTTCCTATCTCTTCCTGTCTTTGTTAGTTCCTTCTGCTTTCATCTCCCTGTATTTGTTCTTACCTGATCTTTGACCATGTAATGTGTTACTAGAAAATAGATGCTTACATGAAGACATTTTCCAATGAAGAAACCTTTGTCAGCATCTAATGGTTAAGCTGTGTATGTAACAAGTATATAAGAAGCAATAAACTCAGAGTTTGTCAAGCTGTCCTGCAGCTTCAAACCTCTGCTCAAGACATGCCTGCGTCTTTGTCTTAGCGTCTTACACGGGGGGGGGGGGCAGGAGGAGCTGCACAAAGCAGGCAGAGGGGAGGCCGGGCAGATTGTGGGCACCACTCCTCACCTCTGCGCTGCCGCCCCCGCCACCAGCGCTGCTGCTTTGGCCAAAGCGACTCAGCCATCACTGCCGCCGCCACTGCCTCACCCGGCTCTGCCGCTGCCATGCCGCTGCCCCAGTCCGGCCCCGGGCAGCACCTCTGCCCTTCGCGGCTGTCCCACTCATGCCTGCGATCTGTTCTGTCCCTGTCTCACACACGCACCCAACCAGCCAGCCGAGGGTTAAATAAACATCTCAAACACTACAAGCCACTGATAAGGAACTTGGCAGCAACTCCATAGCTGCCTGCCAAGAACTTTTTACTCCGATATCACAGACAAAAATACACACAGTTTGAATAGTCCAGTTTGTAATTAAATCCACAGCAAATAGGCGTTGTGTCCAAAGGTGCAAAGTGATTCGCCAGAGATTTAGCTTTGTCTGTCACAGAGTCCGAATGGCCACCACACTCTCTTTTATAGCCTGTGGGGTGGGGTCCAGTGACTCAGCTTAATCTCTGGCACGCCTCCTTTTCTGCTGTGCACGCTTGTCTCGCCTACGCTGGCGTGGGTCCAGCCACAACGTATCTTCGTCACTATCCGACGGCTCGGAAATACCTGGCTCCTGGCCAGTCTCTTCTCCATTGGGAGACACCTGAGGCATTGCCAGAGAGGAGGGTCCTGGAGAGAGAGGCCTGGTCATCTCCTCTCCTTCATGTTCGGAGCCTTCTTCCTCCAATAAGATGGGCTCACAGGACGGAACCACAACACTATCCCCCACCGCAGGGCCCTTCCCCCGGGTCTGACGGTCGGGATGTGGTCGGGACGGGAACTGGTCGTGAAAGGCCCGTACCAGATCAGGGGCCTGAACGGAAGAAGCGTCCACCCAGCTCAGGCAAGAAGAATGTGGGCTTCATAGGGCTGGACCCCGGCGCCCCCGAGTCCTCCCATGACAGGGCCCTGCTGATCGCGGGTTCCAAGGGTGGCGGCGGCAAACGCAGCTCGATCCTCAGCAAGCCCCGTTTGCCGCATCCTGCTTAATGCCGCTGCCATGAGGCCGTGGAACAAGCCAGGTGGAGGTAAGGAACTGGGTCAGGGCCACGGGAGAAGGGCGCTCTGCGAGGGATGGATCGGGGCAGTGAGAGAACAGCACTCTGCAAGGGTTGGATTGGGGCAGCAAGAGAACGGCACTCTGCGAGGGTTGGGTCGGGGTGGCGAGAGCAGGGCATTCTGTGATGGTTGGGTCGGGGCGGGGGGGTTGGGCAACTTTCTGATTAAGCGTCGGCTTCAGAGGCCTGCAGGTCGTGTTTTCGAGGGGAAGGGTGGGGGTTTTGTGGGGTTGTTACTTTAAAACGGGGAACAACCGTCAGGCTTTGCTCTGACGTGCGATAAGATGGTAAGTTCGAGGAGGCCGTCATATTCCATTCAGCCATGGGTTGGCTTTTCTGTGATACATATAACTCTTGTGTTTTTAAAAATGGTTTAAATGTCCGGGGGGAAAAAACCCAGTGAGAAGCACCCCGCCACCAGCCACTACTTCCCCCCGATGGAATGCTCCATCACCGCCGCCACCCCAACCCAACCCTCGCAGAGCACCGTTCTCTCGCCACCCCACCCCAACCCTCACAGAGTGCCATTCTCTCGCCGCCCCCACCCAACCCTTGCAGAGCGCCGTTCTCTCACCACCCCCAACCAACCCTCACAGAGCGCCGTTCTCTCACCGCCCCCACCCAACCCTCGCAGAGTGCCGTTCTCTCACTGCCCTGACCCAACCCTTGCAGAGCACCCTTCTCCCACCTCCTGCCCATTGTCCCACCCACCAGAGACCCCCCTGGATCTCCCCCAATCCTGCCCAGTCCCCACAGGCATCTCTTCCCCACGAGCAACATCGAGGTGGCCACGCCCACCCCAGCCACGCCCACTGCAGCCACGCCCATCCAGTGGCCACATCCACCCAGTGGGCCATGCCCACCCAGCCCACCCACCCATAAATAAGTGGGGTTTGGGTTGCAGTTTGGGCCCTCGGTCTCTAAAAGGTTCGCCATCACTGTTCTAGATGGCCAAATATGTAAAAAACAAAACAAAACACACACACATCAATTTGGGGTTTGAGGCCAAAACAGGCCTCCCTTTCAATTAAAAGGGAGGGGAATATTTATGGTTGCTTCCAATTTTTTCCAGCAACTTCAAAAAACAGTGGGGAAAGACTAAAAGGAATATTGAACCTGGGCCTTTTACAGGTATAAAGGGGGAGGGGAAAACTAGCAGCCTCCTCTCCTCATGTCTGACAAAGGGGAATTGAATAGTCCAAAGAGCCAGATTAAAGGAAAAAGAGAAAAAAAACTTGCTTTCAGTTCTTTGAATTTTTTTTCTTTTCTTCCGTGGCTTTAGTTGTTATCAGATAAACTAGCCAAATGGAGGTTTACAAAGTTTTTCAACGTTGCTGTCAAGCTCCACGGGGCTTGCCATTCGCTGGGGGGGGAGGAGTCGCAAAGCCCGCAGCAGCCGAACACCGCCACAGCCGCCCAACAGCAGAACGCCGCCACAGCCGCCCAACTCTCCTCCGGCATCGCTCCAGCCAGAAGGTACGACCCACCCCCCTCCCCTCGTTTCTCCACGCTGCCGCCTACCTCGCTCGGGTCGCAGAGGCCTCAGGCGGCGTCGCCCAGCGTGTGGGCAAGGCGGGGAGCATGCAGAGACCTGCCGTTTGCCGCGAACCAGCCGGGAATCCGGAAGTCAGCGAATGGAAGCCGCGGAGGGCCAGGAAAGACCGCGGACGTCGGGGGAGGGGCCAGCAAAGGCTGCCGCGAGTGAGGACCAGTCGAGCCGTCGGCCCGTGGCCATTCGGCCGGCCCGCACAACCGACAAGGCCAGGAGGACGCAGGGGCCGAGGAAAGGCATCTACTGCGTGGACGGGGCTGCAACATCGGAAGGACTGACCAGGACGGTGATGGCATGTTGCAGCAGCCAAGCAGCCGACGGGACAACAAGCCCTGCGTGACTGTTTCCAGGGAGGGGTGGGGCCGGACTACGGGGGCATTTATGTGCTTCAGGCGGATGTTGGCTTGCTGCTGGGGGCGGGGTGAAGGGGTGTGGCACCTCTATATACAGCACTGGGAGCAAACCACTCCCAGTGCTGACTTTGTTTTGGCCTGGGATTAAATCACCTTGCTTTCACTACGTTCCTGCGTTCCTGTTGTCTTTGTCTCCTCGGGACGCCGTCAGACGGAGAGTGTCAGTAAGTCAGCACTCCTTATCCAACCGCCCCATAGCTATTCTCCTTGCTTCGAGGGGATGGCGGAGGGCAAGCAAGACGCTCCTCAGGGAACGGAGGAGGAAGTCTTGACTGGAGCCGGAGACCCGACGCCCACCATTGAGAGCCTGGAGGCGCAGCCGGTGGTCCGACCAAAGGTGACCTGGGCCACACTCCCTGCGGTCTCCCAGGAGGGCGCGGCCTCAGGGACCACGAGGGAGTGGTGGCAGAACCCTGCTTTGGCGAACGTGGGGTTGGAACGGGCACGAACCCCAAAAACTAGGTCGGCTCTCCTGGAATGGAGAGAGAGACGTGTCTCGGGAGACAAGGAATGGGAATGGAGCTATTCCACTGCGCCAGGCGAGTACACGATGGATGTGCTCCGACAACGGTTCGGCGAGGCCGGATACCAGGGTCCATCCTCATGGCAACGGGTGGTCGGGTCATCGGAACGTTCAGAATCGACTCGTTTCCGGCTGAGCAGCCCGCGGCTCTGGCTGCCACCGGCTGCCACCGCTCCAGCGGCCGAGGGTCCACCTCCGCAACCCCAACCAGCATGGCCAGGTGGGTCAGGGGTTAGGGGCGCATGGGAGGTGCCGTCAAGAAGAACACCAGGGGCCCAGGGACCTGGCCCCGGGACTCAACCCCTGTTCACCCCTGCTACTGTGGCGCAGGGCGTGGTCCAGCCAGCGGGCCCATGGGGTCCGGGGTTCGCCTGGGGTCCACCGCCCATTCCCATCACATTCGATGGCAACCCTGACCAGCTGGCTATGTTTATGAGCCATGTGATTAGTCACCTGGACCGGTACGCTCACCTGTACTCGTCCCAATGGGCGATGGTGGTTGCAATCACCGCAGGATTGCAAGGGGAAGCGGCAGCTTGGGCCGCTGACCTGTACAGCGACCATGCCCAGGAGCTGGGCCATGCAGGGTTGTTCCTCAAAGCCCTACATGCCCGTTTTGAGGACACGGCCCATCTGCAAAGGGCAGAAGCGGAGATCTTGGCGCTGAGGCAGCGAGGCCGGTCCGCGGCAGACTATGTTCGGGACTTTCGGCGGTTGGCGGGCCGGTTAAGTTCCCTATGGCCGGAGCGGTTGTTGGTACACCATTTCCGGGCGGGCCTGGATCAAGACTTACACCAGGCCTGCGTGTACCGGGGCGTGCCCAACCGGCTTTGTGACTGGTGCAGAGTGGCAGTGGAACTGGACACAGGGTTGAGAGAGTGCCACAAAGGGGGGGGAGTTACTGGCCGGACCCAATGCCCCTTGGTCAGGTCAAAGGAGGGCGGGCAACCAGCCGGCCCATCTAAACTTCCGGTCCCGTCTGGTGCAGCCTCCTTCCGCTGCTTCCGGTGCAATCAGCCGGGTCATCGAGCAGCTGAATGCCCGGCCCCCACTCCACGGGGCCCCTCAGTTACCGGACGGGGCACACCAACTCCGAAAAAAGGACCCGAGAGGTCGAGAGCGGCCAAGCAGTCGACCCCAGCATCGCAACGGGCAACCGCGGTAGAGGAGGACGCCACAGCAGCGGCTCGATACCAGGCGGCCCCTGATGACAGTGAGGACGACACTGCAAACGATCCGATGGTAAGTGAACCAGTAAGCCCCTTTGTGTTGCCCGTTGTCCTAACCAGCCCGCAGACTGGGACACGAAAGGAATGCCGGGCCCTTATAGATACCGGATGTACACGGTGTCTTATTAGTAAGACAGTAGCACGGGACTGTGGCATTAGGTTGCACCGACTACCCCAACCCGTCCGGTTTGAGCAGGTGGACGGGTCTCTCTTAGGGGGGGCCCCAGCTACCCATGTTACAGAGCCGGTCCGCCTTGAATTGGGCGGGCATTGGGAAACCCTTCGCTTCATTGTCGCCCCAGCTATGACAGAGGCGGTGATCCTCGGTCTAGCATGGCTGGACAAGTGGGGTCTGACCATATGGTGGGAGGGGGGTTACCGTAAGCTTCGACTGGCGGTGGGGCCCCAGCCACCAGGAGTAGGACACGAGGAGCAGGTCCCGGGGTGTATGGCCACTGGTCCACCACAGGGGTGTGCGGCTGTGGCACAGGCACAGGGGGAGGAGCAGGGCCCCTTCCCGGCAGTGTACAGCGACCTGGCCGCTGTGTTCAGTGAGAGGGAGTGCGACCAGCTACCTCCCCACCGCTCGACCGACTGTGCGATCGAGCTCATACCGGGGGCCAAGCTGCTGAAGCCCCGGATGTATGCCATGGCACCCAAAGAGCTCAAGGAACTACGACGGTACATTGATCAGAACTTGGCAAGGGGGTTCATCCAGCCAGCCCGGTCCCGGGTCGCTGCACCTGTCCTGTTCAAGGAGAAAAAGGACGGATCCCTCTGCCTATGTGTTGACTTTCGGGGTCTCAACGCAGTTTGTGTCGAACACCTATACCCCCTTCCCTTAATGAAAGATCTGCTGGCCCAGCTTGGTAAGGGCCGTGTCTTCACCAAGTTGGACCTTCAGGAGGCGTACTACAGAGTACGAATACAGCATGGGGATGAATGGAAGACGGCGTTCAACTGCCCACTTGGTAGCTTCCAGTTCCGCGTAATGCCATTTGGGTTGCAGGGAGCCCCAGCGGTCTTCATGCAACTAATCAACCAAGTGTTGCACGAGCACCTTTACTGCGGGGTGCTCGTCTACCTTGATGACATTCTCATTTACACCACTACCCTGGAAGAACATGTCCGTTTGGTACGCCAAGTCTTACGGAAGTTGCTCGACGCCAACTTATACGTAAAACTATCAAAATGCGAGTTTCACCGATCCCAATTGGACTACCTGGGGTACCGCATTTCAGGGGATGGCGTAGAAATGGAACCACGGAAGGTTCAGGCAGTGTTGGAGTGGCAAGCTCCCAGGACGAGAAAGGGATGTGGGTAAGGTTACGCTCATACTTGTAGCGGCCCCCGGCCTCCCCGGGTGTTTATGGTGGAATGCCCGTACCAGTCGTGGGGCATGGACATCCCCCTCCCCAACCCACGAGGCGTCAGAGAGGGGATATCCCTTCCACTGGATGAGGTACTGTACTCTTCCGTGGTGGGTCCAGGAGTCAAGCACCTCTTGCACTTCGTACTGTGACCCGGTGACCGTTCCCGGCGTCGACTGCGACGGGGCCTGAGGGGCTAGCTTTAGAAGGCTTGCGTGAAATACAGGATGTACCTTTCCCAACAAGGGGGGCAGCCGCAGTCGTACGGTCACCGGGTTCAGCACTTGCATTACCTGGAATGGCCCTACGTATTTGGGACCTAATTTCTTGCAGGGTACCCTCAGCCGGAGGTATTTGGTCGACAGGTACACCCAGTCCCCCACCTGAAAGGGTTTGTGCTCCCCCCTCCTTTTGTCGGCCTGCGCTTTAACCGCTGCTTCGGCCTGCTTGAGGGCGTCTTTCACCTGCCCCCACAATGCTGTCACCCGTGTGATCCAGGTTTGTGGGGAGTGGGGAGTGACCGTCCCCTGGGGCCACTCGGGGATGGGAACAAAGTCCAACCCGTGCACCACCCGGAAGGGGGCAAACCCTGTGCTGCCATGCACGGTGTTATTGTACGCCACTTCCGCAAACAGCAGGAGGTCCACCCAATCGTTCTGCTGGTAGGTGACGTAGCTGCGTAGGTAGCGCTCGATCATAGCATTTGCTCGCTCCGCCGCCCCGTTGGTGCTGGGATGGTACGCCGAGCTGAGACCTTGTGACGTCCCAAGGAGCCGGAGAAAGTCACGCCAAAATCATGCGGTGAACTGCACTCCCCGATCCGATATGATGCGCCGAGGTGCTCCGTGCAGGCGGTATACGTGCTGAAGGAAGAGACGTGCCAGTCGCTGTGCCGAAGGCAGGCCCTTGCAGGGGATGAAATGGGCCTGCTTCGAAAAGAGGTCAATGACCGTCCAAATCACAGTGTGACCACGGCTATTGGGCAGATCGACGACAAAGTCCATGGCGATCTCCTCCCACGGTCGGTGCGGGTCGGCGACTCTCTGCAAAAGGCCCAGTGGCTTTCCTACACGGGGTTTCGCGGTGGCACACACATGACATGCTTTCACGTAGGCTTCTACCTCGGGTTTCATCCTGGGCCACCAGAACTGTCGTCGAACAAGATGTAGGGTTTTTAGGAACCCTAAGTGTCCCGCTTGCTTGGCATCATGGCATCGTTTGAGGACAGTGGCCCGTAACACCTCAGGAACATACATCTTGTCGCCCTTCCAGGCTACCCCCTCCCTCTGTGTCAAGAGGCTCGGGTGGTCCCGGAGCCAGACGTCATCCCATGTGGCTTCCTCCACGCCGGACAATGCACCATCCCCCATCGTACTGGGTTTGAGCCGCGCGACCCCTTGGCTATAGGGTGGCATAATAGCCTGTACCACCTCCTCCCTTTTGCTATGGTACTGTGGCATACGCGACAGAGCGTCCGCCAAGAAGTTTCGCCCCCCAGGCACATACTTCAGGGTGAACCGGAATCGGGCAAAATACTGGGCCCACTTTACGTGCTTGGGGGCAAGGCGCCGTGGTGCTTGCAATGCCTCGAGGTTTTTATGGTCAGTCCATACCTCGAACGGTAAGGCCGCCCCCTCCAATAGGTGCCTCCACGTAGCCAGTGCCCACCGAACAGCGAACGCCTCCTTTTCCCAGATCGCCCATGCTCTTTCGGTCACCGTGAACTTGCGAGACGTATAGGCACAGGGCTGTAAGACCCCGCGGCTGTTACGCTGGAGGAGTACTGCTCCGACGGCCACATCACTGGCGTCAGCTTGGACTATGAAAGGGGCATCCGGCTGTGGATGGAGCAGTACTGGCTCTTTGGCGAAAAGAGTCTTAAGGTTCTCGAAAGCCTTTTGGCACACCAGGGTCCAGGGCAATGGCTGACCGGGTCTCGGCTTGCCGGCCAGATGTTTGGTACGCAACAGTTCCGTTAGGGGATGGGCGACGGCAGCGAAGGACGGAATAAACTGCCGGTAAAAATTGGCAAACCCCAGGAAGCTTTGTAACTGACGACGCGTCCTGGGTGCTTGCCACTCCAACACTGCTTGGACCTTCCGTGGGTCCATTTCCACGCCATCCCCTGAAATGCGGTACCCCAGGTAGTCCAATTGGGGTTGGTGAAACTCGCATTTTGATAGTTTCACGTACAAGTTGGCGTCGAGCAACTTCCGCAAGACCTGGCGTACCAAATTGACGTGTTCCTCCAGGGTAGTGGTGTAAATTAAAATGTCATCCAAGTAAACGAGCACCCCACGGTACAGGTGCTCGTGCAACACTTGGTTGATCAGTTGCATGAATACCGCTGGGGCTCCCTGTAACCCAAATGGCATTATGCGAAATTGGAAGCTACCAAGCGGGCAGTTGAACGCCGTCTTCCATTCATCTCCATGCCGTATCCGTACTCGGTAGTATGCCTCCCGAAGATCTAACTTGGTGAAGACTCGGCCCTTACCAAGCTGGGCCAGCAGATCCTTCATGAGGGGGAGGGGGTATAGGTGTTCGACACAGACTGCGTTAAGACCTCGGAAGTCAACACATAGGCGGAGGGAGCCGTCCTTTTTCTCCTTGAACAGGACAGGTGCAGCGACCCGGGACCAGGCTGGCTGGATGAACCCCCTTGCCAAGTTCTGGTCAATGTACCGCCGCAGTTCTGCGAGCTCCTTGGGTGCCATGGCATACATCCGGGGTTTCGGCAGTTTGGCCCCCGGCATGAGCTCGATTGCGCAGTCGGTGGATCGATGGGGAGGTAGGTGGTCACACTCCCTCTCACTGAACACGGCGTCCAGGTCGTTGTACACCGCCGGGAAGGGGCCCTGCTCTGCCTGTGCCTGTACCCCTGCTGCACCCTCTTGTGGCGGACCAGTACCCGCACCTCCCGGGACCTGCTCTCCGTGTCCTGCTTCGGGGGGCTGGGGCCCCACCGCAAGTCGGAGCTTACGGTACCCCCCCTCCCACCATATGGTCGGACCCCACTTGTCTAGCCATGTGAGGCCTAGGATCACCGCCTCTGTCATGGCTGGGGCGACAATGAAGCGGAGGGTCTCCCAATGGCCGCCCAATTCCAGGCGGACTGGCTCGGAAACATGGGTAGCCGGGGCCCCCCCAAGAGAGACCCGTCCACCTGCTCAAAGCGGACGGGATGGGGTAGTCGGTGCAACCTAATGCCACAGTCCCTGGCTACTGTTTTACTAATAAGACACCGTGTACAACCGGTATCTATAAGGGCCCGGCGTTCCTTTCGTGTCCCAGTCTGTGGGCTGGTCAGGATAACGGGCAACACAAAGGGGCTTACTGGTTCGCTTACCATCAGATCGTGTACAATGTCGTCCTCGCTGTCCTCAGGGGCCGCCTGGTATCGAGCCGCTGCTGTGGCGTCCTCCTCTACCGGGGTTGCCCGTTGCGACGCTGGAGTCGCCTGCTTGGCCGCTCTCGACCTCTCGGGCCCTTTTTTCACTGTGGGTGTGCCCCGTCCGGTAGCTGGGACCCCCCGTGGAGTGGGCGCCGGGCATTCCGCGGCCCGATGGCCCGGCTGATTGCATCGGAAGCAGCGGAAGGAGGCCATCCCAGGTGTAGACGGGCCGGCTGGTTGGCCGCCCTCCTTTGACCTAACCAAGGGTCTTTGGGACCGGCCGGTAACTCCCCCCCCTTTGTGGCACTCCCTCAATCCTGTGTCCAGTTCCACAGCCACTCGGCACCAGTCCCGAAGTCGGTTGGGCACACCCCGGTACACGCAGGCCTGGCGTAAGTCTTGATCCAAGCCTGCCCGGAAATGGTGTACCAGCAACCGCTCCGGCCATATGGAGCTCAACCGGCCCGCCAACCGCCGGAAGTCCCGAACATAGTCTGCCGTGGACCGGCCCCGCTGCTTGAGCGCCAAGATCTCCGCTTCAGCCCGCTGTAGACGGCCCGTGTCCTCAAAACGGGCATGCAGGGCTTCGAGAAACAACCCTGCGTGGCCCAACTCCTGGGCATGGTCGCTATATAGGTCAGCGGCCCACGCTGCCGCTTCTCCTTGCAACCCTGCGGTGACTGCCACCACCATCGCCCATTGGGACGGGTACAGGTGAGCGTACCGGTCCAGGTGACTTATGACATGGCTCATAAACATAGCCAGCTGGTCAGGGTTGCCATCAAAAGTGATAGGGATAGGCGGTGGGCCCCAGGCGAACCCTGGACCCCAGGGGCCCGCTGGCTGGACCACACCCTGCTGCCCCGTAGCAAGGGTAGACAGGGGCTGGGTCCCGGGCCCAGGTCCCTGGGCCCCTGGTGTTCTTCTTGACGGCACCTCCCACGCGCCCCTAACTCCTGACCCACCTGGCCATGCCGGTTGGGGTTGCTGAGCCGGGCCCTCGACCGCTGGAACGGTGGCAGCCGGCGGCAGCCGCAGCCGCGGGCTGCTAAGCCAGAAACGAGTCGACTCTGTACGTTCCGATGTCCCGACCACCCGTTACCACGAAGATGGACCCTGGTAGCCGGCCTCACCGAACCGTTCACGGAGCACGTCCATCGTGTATTCGCCGGGCGCAGTAGAATAGCTCCAGTCCCCTTCCTCGTCCCCCGAGACCCATCTCTCTCTCCACTCCAGGAGAGGTGACCTGGGTTTTGGAGTTCGTGCCCGTTCCACCCCCACGTTTGCCAGTGCAGGGCTCTGCCACCACTCCCCCGTGGTCCCTGAGGCCGCGCCCTCCTGGGAGATTGCAGGGGGCGTGGCCCGGGTCACCTTTGGCCGAACCACCGGCTCCGCCTCCAGGCTCTCAGCAGTGGGCGTCGGGTCTCCAGTTCCGGGAAGAACTTCCTCCTCCGTTCCCTGAGGAACGTCTTGCTTGCCCTCCGCCATCCCCTCGAAACAAGGAGGATAGCTTGGGCAGTTGGATAAGGAGTGCTGACTTACTGACACTCTCCGTCCGACAGCGTCCCGAGGAGACAAAGATGACAGGAATGCAGGAACGTGGTGAAAGCAAGGTGATTTATTTCCTGGCCAAAACAAAGTCAGCACTGGGAGTGGTTTGCTCCCAGTGCTGTATATAGAGGTGCCACACCCCTTCCCTCCGCCCCCAACAGCAAGCCAACATCCGCCTGTATTCCATAAAGGCCTCCGTAGTCCGGCCCCGCCCCTCCCTGGCAGCAGTCACGCCGGCCTTGTTCTCTCGCCGGCTGCTTGGCTGCTGCTGCAGGCCATCCTGGTTAGTCCTTCTGCTGTTGCAGTCCTGCTCACGCTGCAGACGCCCTCTCTCGGGACCCGCGCTCTCTCGGCCCTGGCTGTTGCATGGGCTGGCCAAAGGGCCCTGGGTCGTCGGCTCTGTGGGTCTCTGCATGCAGCAGCCGCGGCCGGCCCCTCCCCCGACGTCCGTGGTCTTTTCCGGTGCCGCGCGGCCACCATCCGTGGTCTTCTGGCTTCCCGGCAGGACCGCGGCACATGCCAGGCCTCCGCAGGCCTCCCCCCTCACCCCCGCGCTGGGCGAAGCCGGATGAGGCCTCCAGGACCCACGCGCGGTAGGCGGCGGCTCGGGGACACGAGGGGAGGGGGGTGGGTCGTACCTGTTGGCCGCGCCGGAGGAGAGACGGGCAGCGTGCAGCTGGTGGGCGGCTGTGGCGGCGTGGGTGGCTACGGCGGCATTCAGCTGCTGTTCCCCCCCCAGCGGATGGCAAGCCCCGCGGAGCTTGACAACGTATGCCGCAGTACCATAGCAAAAGGGAGGAGGTGGTACAGGCCATCATGCCACCCTATAGCCAAGGGGTCGCGCGGCTCAACCCCAGTACGGTGGGGGATAGTACGTTACCAGGCTTGCAGGAAGCCACACGGGATGACGTCTGGCTCCGGAACCACCCGAGCCTCTTGACACAGAGGGAGGGGGTAGCATGGAAGGGCGACAAGATGCTCAAACGGTGCCATGATGCCAAGCAGGCGGGACACTTCGGGTTCCTAAAAACCTTACATCTCGTTCGACGACAGTTCTGGTGGCCCAGGATGAAACCGGAGGTGGAAGCATACGTGAAAACATGTCACGTGTGTGCCACTGCGAAGCCCCGTGTGGGAAAACCACTGGGCCTGTTGCAGAAGGTTGCCGACCCGCACCGTCCGTGGGAAGAGATCGGCATGGACTTTGTCGTCGATCTGCCAAATAGCCGTGGTCACACTGTGATCTGGACGGTCATTGACCTCTTTTCGAAGCAGGCCCATTTCATCCCCTGCAAGGGCCTGCCTTCGGCGCAGCGGCTGGTGCGTCTCTTCCTTCAGCATATATACCGTCTGCACGGAGCACCTTGGCGCGTCATATTGGATCGGGGAGTGCAGTTCACCGCACGGTTTTGGCGTGACTTTCTCCGGCTCCTTGGGACGTCCCAAGGCCTCAGTTCGGCATACCATACCAGCACCAACGGGGTGGCGGAGCAAGCAAACGCTATGATAGAGCGCTATCTACGCAGCTACGTCACCTACCAGCAGGACGATTGGGTGGACCTCCTGCTGTTTGCTGAAGTGGCGTACAATAATACTGTGCATGGCAGCACAGGGTTTGCCCCCTTTCGGGTGGTGCACGGGGTGGACTTCGTTCCCATCCCCGAATGGCCCCAGGGGACGGTCACTTCCCACTCCCCACAAACCTGGATCGCACGGGTAACGGAATTGTGGGGGAAGGTGAAGGATGCCCTAAGGCAGGCCGAAGCAGCGGTTAAAGCGCAGGCCGACAAAAGGAGGGGGGAACACAGGCCCTTTCGGGTGGGGGACTGGGTATACCTGTCGACAAAATACCTCCGGTTGAGGGTACCCTGCAAGAAATTAGGTCCCAAATACATAGGGCCGTTCCAGGTAACACGAGTACTTAACCCGGTGACCGTACGACTGAGACTGCCCCCCTTGTTGGGGAAGGTACATCCCATATTCCACGCAAGCCTACTAAAGCTAGCTCCTAAGGCTCCGTCGCAGTCCGCGCCGGGACCGGTCATCGGGTCACAGTACGAGGTGCAGGAGGTACTCGACTCCCGGACTCACCACGGAAGAGTGCAGTATCTCATCCGGTGGAAGGGGTATCCCCTCTCCGACGCCTCATGGGTTGGGGAAGGGGACGTCCATGCCCCCCAACTGGTACGGGCATTCCACCATAAATACCCGGGGAGGCCGGGGGCCGTCACAGGTATGGGCGTAACCTCACCCAGATCCCTTTCTCTTCCAGGAGGAGCCATGGTAGAGGGGGCCGCATGTCAAGCTCCACGGGGCTTGCCATTCGCTGGGGGGGGGAGCCGCAAAGCCCGCAGCAGCCGAACACCGCCACAGCCGCCCAACAGCAGAACGCCGCCGCAGCCGCCCAACTCTCCTCCGGCATCGCTCCAGCCAGCAGGTACGACCCACCCCCCTCCCCTCGTTTCTCTGCGCTGCCGCCTACCTCACTCGGGTCGCAGAGGCCTCAGGCGGCATCACCCAGCGTGTGGGCGAGGCGGGGAGCATGCAGAGACCTGCCGTTTGCCGCGAACCAGCCGGGAATCCAGAAGTCAGCGAATGGATTTGATTTTGATTTGATTTTGATTTTATTAAATTTATACCCCGCCCTTCTCCCGGAGGACTCAGGGCGGCTTACAGCCAGTTTAAAACAATGGTACAATACAATACAAAATTTAAAAAGATTAAAAATAACTATTTAAATTGGCCGCTTCTACTAAAAATTTAATTTAAAACCCCTTTAAAATACCCCTAGGCCAGTCCTGCCTGCTGAAATAACCAGGTCTTAAGGGCGCGGCGGAAGGAGGGGAGATCCGGGATCACCCGGATCTCTGGGGGCAGCTCGTTCCA
>NW_015389601.1:27327-30839 GCF_001527695.2 Protobothrops mucrosquamatus
GCATGTTGCAGCAGCCAAGCGGCCGACGGGACAACAAGCCCTGCGTGACTGTTTCCAGGGAGGGGTGGGGCCGGACTACGGGGGCATTTATGTGCTTCAGGCGGATGTTGGCTTGCTGCTGGGGGCGGGGTGAAGGGGTGTGGCACCTCTATATACAGCACTGGGAGCAAACCACTCCCAGTGCTGACTTTGTTTTGGCCGGGGATTAAATCACCTTGCTTTCACTACGTTCCTGCGTTCCTGTTGTCTTTGTCTCCTCGGGATGCCGTCGGACGGAGAGTGTCAGTTGCCTTCTTGAAGATTATTTTTACTGCCACACATCAACACAAAGCACCACCAGAGGTTGTCTGACAGGGTTAAACTTAACAGCCACTTGAGGTTTCAACACATCCCAATTTTTCAAAACACATTGTAGAGGAGTACATTTTGATTCAATTTGTTTCTTTAAATTAGTCTGACAATTTCCCTTTTTTACCCTATTATTTCAAGATAGTTCTCGACTTCCTCCCTTTTCAAGTAATTAATTTTTAATTTTTTAATTTGTTTGTTTTTTTGGAGGACTAGTCGGAGAGATCAACCTCCTATCTTATTCCAAAATTACCAAAACCTCTGCAAAAAAATACATTCCAATTTAATTACTTTCTTTAAATCACTCTATCCTATATTAGAAGACAGTTTCTCGGCCTCCTTTTTAATTATTATTATTATTTTTATGCTTGTCTTTAGAGGGCTAGTTAGAGAGATCAACCTCCTGCCTTATTCCAGGATTACCAAAGCTTTTCTTACTCACCAAGGTGCCTGTTGCAATTTCTCCCATCAGTGGAGAAGCATAAAACCTCGTTGAATTTGGGCGTTCAGGTTCCTCGGTCACGGAGCCTACCACCGACGATGAAGCACAGGAGTCTTCCAGGCTAAGGAGCGCTCTAAGACTCACGATTCAGTCGCTGTCGGTTTTGTCCTGCCAAGAATGGAAGGCTCGCTGGGACCTTAACAGGGATCTCTGGATATGGGGGAAAAGGCGTTATGGCTTCCACCACGTTGGGTGCCAGGTTGTAAGGTTTTCCACTTAGCCTCACAATTGTCCCAGCGTTACTCAGGAATTTAAAAGAGCCAAAAGAAACTCCTGAGCCGAGGTTTCAGTAAAGAATTACAACTTTATTTTGATCAAAACAGAGAGAGGTGACCTTATTCCTCTTCGTGGCTAGTAGAGGAATGAAGGCAACAACAAGGAAAGATGTCTTCCACCTTTTATACCTTTTCAGAACAAAAAGATCAGGTCGCGAGATCTCAAGAAGTTAGAAAGTCTGATGGAACTTTTTTTTTACTGATAGTCCCACAAACACACGGCGAAGGCTGAGAAGCGAACGGAGAAACAGAATGCAGCTGAAAGGCAGGTTAGTAAAGAAACGCTTGGGGGAGGCGAGGGCATCTGGGCAGGGGCGGGCACGGCAATCTCACACTGCATGATGGCGGGAGGGTGGGGTGCGTGCCCTTCCCATGCAAGGCCAGCCCCTGCAGCCCCGGGGCGGCCGTGCTGGGCGGTGGTGGGCAGGGTGTTGAGGTGGGGGCCGGCAGGCTGACCAAAGTAGCAGATGGAGTGCCAGATGCTCAGGGAGGGAGGGTGCTGAAGTGGGCGGTCAGGCTATTGGCAAGAGCAACGTGTCTGAGCGGAAAGCAGCCTTGAAACAAGTGGGGCAGTTTGTTGTGATTCCTCACCAGCCAGTGGATCCGGCAGCTGAGTCTGAGGAATCAGATGAGGAGGAGGGGCCTGGAGTGACATTAGAGTCAGAGGAAGGCTCTGAGGAGCTCCAAGACTTACAGTTGGATGAGGAGCCTGGCCCCTCTACTCACGCTCAGGCTGAGACACAGCTGTGCTGTAAGCCTGAGTTGGACAGTGATGAAGAACAGTTGGGACAAATTCAGGATGCATGGCCGATCACCTAGTCGCACCAGCCGAAAGTCCCAATAACAGCTAAGCACATGAAGCAGGAGTGGAGGATTTGGGTGAGATCCTTTTTTACCTCTCTTTTTCCCTAATTACCTTCCTGTGAAAACTTTTTGAAATTCGTTTCCCCGCTCTCAATTCAGCAGCGTTTGCATACGTGGGATTTTACAGCTTAGAAAGAAAAGGAAAGAACTACTAACTTCAACAACCAAATAATTGGATCTTTGTTTTGTGGATACCTTGGGGGCCCAAAACTTTTTATTATAGAGACTTAGCATCTTTTTAAACTTCTTTAACTATTAACTTTGCAAAATATCGGCTTTTGTGTGTGTTTTAACTGAATAAGAGGCTATTTGGGAAAAGATTTTGTGGTCTCCTGGGGACATCTTGTTGCAAAATTTGGCATAGCAACTGGATTTTTTTTTCAATTGTGCTTGTTGACTACTTTGATTTGTCCTTCATACTATCAAAACAGATAAGACGTAGAAACAGCTGTGGTGACAATAATTCTTACAAATTGTGGAGGTGGACAATAGCTGAGTCTTACTAAACATAGCCTCCACTAAAGGACTATCTTTAATCACCATGGAAATGGATGAATCCTGTCTTCCGGTTCGTCACGCGGCCGCCATGGACGGCTGGGAGACTTGCTCTCTCTCCCCCGTTCAGTTTCACATCGCTGGGGGGCCCTGAAAAGGGCCAAAAGTCACCCCGAAGAGGCGACCAGCAAGGAGGGGCTTTCGCTGGATCACGGGAGAGCAGCAACTCTCCCGTCAGAGCAGGCAATCCCTCCAAACTGGCGGACGAAAGGACTGGCCATAGAAATATGGCTTGTCCCTAGGCTGCTAACAGCCGAAGTCACATTACCATCTGGCAACTTCAAAGCAGCGTGGACAGGACTGGGTGAGGTTTGCCTCTCTTACATCCTAATTACTTAATTACCTGCATAAGCTGCTAAAGTACTTTCCCCCCTATGGTGAGGGAAGGGGGATTCTAGCCCTCCCTCCAGAAACAGCAGCAATTAACCACTCGGGAGTTTAAAACATTGGAAAAATACTGGGATCCTAATTGGAATTCTATTTCCTAAAATTGGTGGATTATAAGATTTGTAACTTTCTACTCTCTATTTTTTTTCTCTGATTTTCACTTTAATTACTATTGAAGATTTGGGGTTTTTTCCTCTTAAAACAGAGGGGGGGGAAGTAAAAAGATCCAACTAACTCTGAGACGTAACCTGCTATTCTTAAAGAGACTTGTTGACAGCTTTGAAAATAGATAAGATATAAAGCAACCTTGAAATACCATCTGCAAAAAACTCAGCTCAGCTCCCCATTTGGTGGACTTTCTGACTGTAAGTTTCTTTTTTTTAGTTTAATATACTACAATGGAAGAAGAACAGGAATGGATTTCTTCTACAGAGGAAGTACAGGAACAAATTCTTTGTATGTTAAAAGCGATGATCCAAACTTTACGTATAAGTCTGGATATGCAAACTCAAACTATGACTTCAACCAAAGAATTATCTATACAGAATTCTATAGAGAAAGTGAAACAACTAAATGCTATG
>NW_015389601.1:32315-40536 GCF_001527695.2 Protobothrops mucrosquamatus
TTAGGTAGGGATGATTTTAAGAAAATTTTAATTGACACACAGCTTCGAATATTTGGCTTTTAATTTGGTTTTATGGGGGTTTTTTGTTCTTTGATGTATTTTGTTTGTCTGTTTTAATATGCTGTGCACCGCCCTGAGTCCTACGGGAGAAGGGCGGTATATAAATTAAATTATTAAATTAAATTAAATTAAATTAAGAACTGTATTGGTTCGAACATGACAGTAGATATAATGGGGGAAAGAGAGGGAATTAGTTGTTGTAATACTTTGAGATTTGTACTGATGATATTCAAATGTAATGGAATTACTGTGCTCAGCCGCCACGCTACTTTTCAAATATGTAAATGTAATATTGTAAAATTAATAAAAAACTTGGGGGGGGG
Organism: Protobothrops mucrosquamatus; assembly: GCF_001527695.2. Lineage (NCBI taxonomy): Eukaryota > Metazoa > Chordata > Lepidosauria > Squamata > Viperidae > Protobothrops > Protobothrops mucrosquamatus. The sequence goes on from NW_015389601.1 coordinate 32,699, forward strand.
GAAGGAAATGGATGAATCCTATCCACAACTTAATTACAAACTTATTCTTGAAAAAATCCATGAAGCAACAGAGCTAATCCTTTCAGGAGTGAAAGCCAAAGACATTTTTACAAAACTACAAATTGAACCTCAAACTCAAACTGATCAACCTATAACCCAAAAAATAACAGAAGATGAACAATTTAACATTAAAGAAGACTTCATACAACATGCACAAGTGGCTGAGAACTTTGATGCTCAATCACTGACTTTAACTACAGCACCTGTAACTCCAAAAGCAGAGAACTTAGACATTTTAGATAACCAAACAACAACAACACCGGATATGACTCTCTATTCTACTCAGATGAAATTGCAAGAAGAAGAAGAGGACCAGACTACTGAACCGACTATAAATACCCTAAACCAAACATGGAGATTTGAATTATTAAGGCAACAACTTAACAATTACAAAGGGGCCAGTTCTTTTGAAAGACTGATAACTGGACGTTCTCCCTTGATTCAAACAACAGGTGTAGGAATGAAGGGAGATACATCCGAGGTTTTAGAGGCACTGGCATGGAAACCTACTTGGCACAAAAGGAGATTTAAAAATGGGATTTAGAAATCTACTTAATGGGTAAAGCAGCTTTTTAGAGATAATGTTTTTTTAAATATTTAGCACTTAGATTTATAATGGGAGTTAAAATTAACTGTTAGACTATAACTTTAATTGTTATATGGAAATAGATTTGTGATAATGAAAGATATTTTGTTATTAAAGGAGGAGTTATTAGAATGAGAATCAGAATATATTTGTCTATAAAGAAGGTAAATTTTGGAATAATATGTGTATTTTAGTTATGTTAGGGTGTCATGTGTCTAGGTTGGATGCCATAACGTCGACCATGGCACCTGGGTCCGGATAGTGGCAGGCCCAGCGGTTCAAGTGAGAGCGTCCTTGGTTGAGAGAAAAAATCAGCTTCTCTGGGTCTCCATCGAAGGTTGCGTTGAAGGGTGGTGCAAACATCGGCTGTTGTGGCCCCCACTGGGGCTGTTGTTGCTGGCCCCACCCTAGCTGCTGGTTCCACGGCTGCTGGGCTCTCTGCTGCTGGGCAGCGGGGGCTGGTGGTGCCCCCTGCTGCTACTGTAGGCCCCTCAATAGTTGCTGGACATGCTGGGCCTCTCTCATCTGCAAGCTCACCAGCTGTAGCTCTCCTGGCTTTTGCATCACCTCAAGCTGCTGCAAGGCCTCTATTAGCTGTGGTAAGCTCAGTTGCTGCTGATCATCTATCTGTGGGGGGTGCCTCCCTGCCCATTGCTGCAGGGGCCTCAATTTGGGATTCCCTCCGTCTTCAGGACTGCAGTTCCTGATTTGGGAACTCAGAGTCTGATCTATGAGGGAGGGGCTGTAGGCTTCTCTCTGCCGGAATTGATTTCTGATTATCACCTCTGGGTCTTGAAATCTCTTCAGTGACTCACCCAATTCTGCTTCTGAAGTCTTTGCTCTCAGCTGGGAAATCTGCCAGATTCCTCTCTCCCCCGGCTTGACGGCTGTCGCTTCCCCCCCCCCCCGGGGAAACTCTTGCAGCCAGGGGGCTGGCCTCAGACAAACTTTCTTTCTCCATAATGAGATCTTCCCCGAATCTTTACCAGCTCCTCTCAAGCCTAGAGGCAGTGGATGGAGTTCGGGACCCCAGGTCGTTTTAAAAGGAGTTGAGATCTAAGCATGATGTCATGTGTCTGATTAACGAAACACTTAAAAGGACTTTCAGGCATATTTTTTCTTAAAATCATTTATTAAGGTTACAGAGACGTAAGTACGGCATGGTGGAAATGCTTAGATCTGGATTCTTTTCCGTTACACATACATTCTAAGCATTTTTCCCCGCCCCTATTTTGGGGTCATGGTTCACATCTTCTAATTAACTTGGAAGATGTGATTTACTTCCGGTTTCTTTTTCCCGGGCTTTCACTGTTGCCTGATTTAACTATAAAAATACCAGACAGTTCTGCATATTGTCAAAGCAAGAATATACAGTATTTGCAGCGTTGACAGAGGGAATGTTATTGATGTAACCTGAGATATATATGAATGATTTTTTTATTGACTGATTTCCCTAGCACCACGCTGCTTCCTAAGTATCTGGATGTTAAAAGTTGAAAAATTAATAAAGCTTGTTTTTTTAAAAAAAGATGTCCAGCGACTCCTTGGGTTCGCCAACTACTATAGAACCTTCATCCCCGGTTTTGCTTCCATGACTGCACCCCTCACTCGGCTCCTGCAGAAAAAGACGCGGTTTCATTAGGATACCCTGGAGCAACAGGCTTTCCAGGCTTTAAAGGAAGCCTTCATGAAGGAACCCATCTTGAAACATCCTGACCTGCAACGGCCGTTTGTCGTGGAAGCGGATGCCTCCGACATTGCCATTGGAGCGATGTTACTCCAGGCTAATGTGCCCAGCGGTGCCCTCTTCCCTTGCACATAGTACTCGCGGAAACTGAATCCGGCCGAGCGCAACTACACCATCTGGGAGAAGGAGCTACTGGCCATCAAAGTGACATTTGAGGCCTGGAGGCATCATTTGGAAGGGGCTCTGCATCAAATTGAAGTCCGGACGGACCACAAGAATCTGGAAAGCTTGCAGACCGCCCATAAATTGAACCGACAGATTCAGTGGTCTCTCTTGTTTGCTAGGTTCAATTTCCGTGTTACCTACATATCAAGCAGTCACAACCAAAGAGCGGATGCTCTGTCAAGGAAGCCAGAATATTGCCGTACAGAAGACAGGACAGGACAGTTCTCCCCGTAGAGTCTTTCTCTGCAGTTTGGGAGCCAATAGATGTACGGGCTCGGATTTGGGAGGCACAACAGCATGATGCGTGGGTGGCTCAACGAAGGGAGGAGTTGGGGCCAGACTTCCCATGGACCATCATGGATGGACTCCTGAAATATCGTGATCGGCTCTATGCTCCAGGAGGGCCACTCAGAGGGCTCATTCTCAGCCAATGTCATGATAATCCGGCAGAGGGGCATTTTGGCCTGTTCAAGACACTGAACTTGGTCTCCCGTACATTCTGGTGGCCCTGAGTATGACACGACGTCCAGGCCTATGTCACGTCTTGTATACAGTGTAGGCAGGCCAAGTCAGCGACGGGGCCCCCACCAGGTCTAATTCAGCCCTTGCCGATGCCTGAAAGACCCTGGGGGGCAGTGTCTGTGGACTTCTTGATGGACTTGCCCCCGTCTTTTGGCTTCATGACAGTATTTGTGGTGGTAGACATGCTGACCAAGATGGTGCATTTCATTCCTTGCCATGGCTTTCCGGATGTCATGTGTCTGACTAATGAAACACTTCAAAGAACTTTCAGGCATGGTTTAACCTAAAAAGCCTTTATTAATGTTAAGGAGTGTCAGCACGGCATGGAGAATGCCAAGATCTGAATTTCCGTTCCTTTGCACATAACATTCCAGGCATTTCCCCTCCCCTATTTTGGGGTCATGATTCACATCTTCCAATTAACCTGGAGGGCAAAGATTCACTTCCGTTCCTTTTCCCGGGGTTTCCTTATAATTCTCCTCCCTTTTCTCTGTCATCTGAATTAACTCTAAAAATACCAGACAGTTCTGCATATTTTGTCAAAGCAAGAATATTCAATATTAGCAGCGTTGACATCCGCCCCCCCTTACAAAAAGGACAGATCCTGTAATGTAAACAAAAGCATATGTTAATGACTAGTTCTCGGTTTGTTGGGGTATTTCGCATGAAACCTTTTGATGAGCCTGTCAGCTTTCACCTCACTGGATTTCACCCAGGTGGCTTCAGACAACGGGTATCCCTTCCATTGTACTAGGTACTGCAATTTCCCTTTAAAAATTCTAGAGTCAAGAATACGTTTCACTTCATAGTGGGTCTGTCCCGCAACTACGAGGGACCCAGGTGCCTTCTTCGGGATAGGTCTTAAAGTGGAGCCCCGATAAGGTTTCAACAAGCTGCAATGGAAGACTGGGTGAATTCTCCATAAACGTCTAGGGAGTTTTAGTTCTACGGTGACCGGATTGATGATCCTTACTATGGGGAAAGGCCCCAAGAATTTTGGTCCCAATTTCTTGCTGGACAATTTGAGGCGTAAATATTGTCACACCGTCCGAGACAACTGCGAAGAATCAAAGACGCCGATACGATGTGCAATCAGTGGAAGTTTATTCGGTCTGAAACAAAGTCAGCACTGGGAGTGGTTTGCTCCCAGTGCTGTAAATAGAGGTGCCACGCCCCATCCTCCCGCCCCCAGCCACAAGCCAGCATCCGCCCTGCCCTGATTAAAGTTCCTTCAGTCCAGCCCCGCCCCTCCCCAGAGTCCGTCATGCCCCGCTGCCTCGCCTGGTCTTCCTTCCCAACCGCTCCCTGGCCGCCAAGGTCCCGGGCCGGTTCCCACGGATGCCCAGGCCTTGCAGCTCCACCGCGGTGCGTAACAGCTGGTTGGCGCGACCCCTCCCCCACCTCAGCCTTCCCGGCCTGGCCCAGCTCGGTTACGGCGTTCCCAGCCCCTCCGGCGCTGTCGGTGACGGCCCGGTCTTGCGCAGCGTCGCCCGGCTCCGCCCCATCGTCCGGCGCCTCCAGCACCCCTCCGACGGCTGTCTTCGGCGGCTCGGGTTGCTTTGGCCCTGGCGCGATGGCGGAGAGCAGGCAAGAGGGGGGGAAGGGTCGCCGCTGGATCCCCGGCGGCGAGGCGCGCGGGCCGACGGGCGTTCGGGTTTGTGCTGGGCCGCGGCGGGCGGTTTCGGCGGCATTTCGGTGGGGCGGTTGGCGGCGGCGGCTGGCCTCCCCGGGTGGGCTCCCACACCCTGCTAGCGAATGGCACGCCCGGTGGGGCGTGACATGCGGCCCCCTCTACCACGGCTCCTCCTGGAAGAGAAATAGATACACACTTAGCACCACATGGTACAGCCCCTGGCTTGCCCGGGTGTTTATGATGGAATGCCCAGACTAACCGAGGGGCATGTACGTCCATCTCCCCCACCCATGATGCCTCGGTGAGGGGGTAACCTTTCCACCGGAGTAGGTATTGCACCCTCCCCCGGCGGACCCTAGAGTCCAGGACCTCTTGCACCTCGTATTGCGACCCGGTGACCGGTCCCGGTGCTGTCACTGGTTGTGGGGGTCCGGTTGCCAGCTTTAGGAGACTCCCGTGGAACACGGGATGTACTTTGCCCAAAAAGGGGGGTAATCTCAGGCGGACAGTCACCGGGTTGAGTACCTGGACTATTTGGAATGGCCCGATGTACTTAGGACCCAGTTTCCTACAGGGCACTCGGAGCTTAAGATATTTTGTGGCCAGATACACCCAGTCCCCCACCTGGAAGGCCCTATGCTCTGCCCGTTTTTTATCGGCCTGCGCCTTTGCGGCCGCCTCAGCTTTGAGCAACGCCTCTTTAACCTTTCCCCAGAGGCCTGCTACCCGTGTCGTCCATGTTTGTGGGGTGTGTGGAGTGACCGCCCCCTGGGGCCACTCGGGGATGGGAACAAATTCCACCCCATGCANCCGCTGCTCCGTTGGTGCTGGGGTGGTACGCCGAGCTGAGGCCCTGGGAAGTTCCAAGGAGCTGGAGGAAGTCCCGCCAAAAGCGCGCCGTGAACTGCACCCCCCGATCCGAAATGATACGCTGAGGCACCCCGTGCAGACGATACACGTGTTGGACGAACAGTCGGGCAAGTCGGGCCGACGGCAGGCCCCGGCACGGCATGAAGTGGGCCTGCTTCGAAAACAGGTCGATGACGGTCCAGATGACGGTGTAGCCGTGGTTATCTGGTAGGTCGACGATGAAGTCCATAGCCAGTACTTCCCACGGCTGTGTTGGGTCGGCTACCCTTTGTAGCAGGCCCATCGGCTTCCCCACCCGGGGCTTAGCAGCGGCACACACATGGCAGGCCTTCACATACGTCTCCACATCCGGTTTCACCCGGGGCCACCAGAATTGCCGCCGTACCAGGTGTAAAGTCTTAAGGAATCCAAAGTGTCCGGCCTGCTTGGCGTCGTGGCACCGTTGGAGGACGGTACGCCGTAGGGCCTCGGGGACGTACAGCTTATCCCCCCTCCAGGCCACTCCCCCCCGCAATGTCAAGAGACCTGGATGGTCCCGTAACCAAGCATCGGTCTGCACAGCCGCCTGTAGGTCCGGAAGCACCCCCTCCGCCACTGTACAGGGGTCTGCTCGTTCGGGGTTTGGTCGTAGGGAGGCATGATCGCTTGCACAACCTCTTCACGTTTGCTGTGGTACTGGGGCATACGTGACAAAGCGTCCGCAAGGAAGTTCGTCCCCCCGGGTACGTACTTGAGGGTGAACCAGAACCGAGTAAAGTAGTGTGCCCATCTAACATGTTTGGGCGACCGCTGCCGACTGCCTCGTGGTCCCTGTCCTGGCGCCCTGCGGCGGTGGTTGGGGCCCAATCCCAAGCTGGAGTTTCCGGAAACCCCCCTCCCACCACATGGTTGGGGCCCACTTGTCCAACCAGGCGAGGCCGTGGTTATCTGGTAGGTCGACGATGAAGTCCATAGCCTATTTAGTTGACAAATAAACCTTTTCCCCAACTTGGAATGTTCTTTGGGGAGCCCTCTTTCTACCAGCCTGCTTTTTATAGGTTTCAAAAGTCTTTTTTAAAGCAGTTTTTGTGTTTCTCCAAACTTCTTCCCACCCTCTCACCCATTGGTCAAGTGTCTGGGAAGCGGAGAGCACCTGAGGGTATTCAGGTATTGGACTGAACTCTTTTCCTGTGGCCACTCTGAAAGGCGTGTAGCCAGTGCTGCTGTGCACAGAATTATTGTACGCCACCTCCGCAAAAGGGAGGAGGTCAGTCCAGTTGAAGGCAGTTTTCCACTCGTCTCCCTCTTTTATTCTCACCCGGTAATATGCCTCTCTCAGGTCTAATTTAGTGAAGACACTCCCCTTAGCCAGATGGGTTAATAAGTCCTTTAGGAGGGGGAGGGGGTATTTGTTCTCCACACTTACAGCATTGAGACCCTTATAGTCCACGCAGAGACGAAGAGACCCATCTTTTTTTTCCTTGAACAACACAGGGGCTCCCATAGTAGATTTGGCCCGTTCAATAAACCCCCTTTCTAGGTTTTTGTTCACGTATCGCTGCATCTCCTCCATTTCGAGGGGGGACATAGCATACATTCTCGGTCGTGGGAGTTTGGCTCCCGGCACCAGTTCGATGGAGCAGTCATTGGGTCTGTGAGGGGGTAGGGCATCACATTCTTTTTCACTAAAAACCTCCGCCAGGTCCCGGTATTCACTGGGGATGACTGGTTCGCACGGAGGTTGTGAGGCGGCCATGTGCGCTTGCTCATTGGGTGGCCTAAGGTGCCCTGCAACATCCGTTGACTCAAGAGGGGGATTAGGCCCTATTGGTAGTCTCATGGTTCTCATTCCTTTCTCCCACCAGATGAAAGGTTTCCATTTGTCTGACCAGGCTAACCCTAGAATTACTGTCTCAGTCATTTTTGGAGCCACCAGGAAACGAATAAATTCCCAGTGTGCACCTATTTCTAGGCGTAAGGGCTCAGTTAATTGTGTGACAAGAGTCCCTCCCATCAGGGAGCCATCGGCTTGCTCAAACCTCACCAGTTTGGAAAGCTGTTTTGCCCGTATGCCCATTTGTATGATTAAATGGGCTCAAAATATAGGAGAAACAATACCTATGGACACTTGGGAGCTAATCTGGGTGAGAAATGTGAAGTTTACACAAGCTCAAAATCTACGTGAGAATTTTTATAAAATGTTTTATAGATGGCACTTGGATCCTTCAACTATGTCTCGTATTTATGTGAATTATGAATCCAAGTGTTGGAGGTGC
>NW_015389601.1:45364-55106 GCF_001527695.2 Protobothrops mucrosquamatus
ATGGCGGGGGTGGCGGGTGGGAGATTTTAGAAGTTGGTTGGGGTGGCTGGGACATCGGGGATGTAGTTGATTTTAAAGTTGAAGGCACGGTTTTTCTCAAAGCCATGTTAGCAGTAAATTTCCAGTTATAAAAAGGTCTTATAAGCAATTCAGCCAGAACAAATAATACGCAGATTAAAAGTAACAAAAGTTCCAGACCAGAAATCACTTTCACTTCTTGCTGAAAAGTATCAATCCATCGCCATTTTAAGTTCACTTTCCCTTAATCCACCTCAAGTATAGGGAAGAACTTATTATCCAAGTTAGAGCAAAGTCCAAGATAAAAAGCAAACTTCCAGGGTCGGTTCGTCTGGTTACAAAAAAACTCACAGTTCAATTTAAGTTGCAGCAGTGGCGGCGGCTTCTAGCTTCGCCGAAGCGAAGGCGTCCTGGATCGCGGAGAAACCTCGGGGCTCCGGAGGAGTTCTAACCTACATCATCCACAAGGGACGACTCGGGAACTCAACTCCTACCCCGGGCAGCTCACCTATCCCCTTATGCCCAGGGGAAGGGTATCAAGCCGTTTGACAGCTGATGCTAGCTGTCAAAACGGCTTTTACGCTGAAACAGGCGGGAGGCAGCAAACAGCTGCGTCCGACGAGGTCGCCTGCCACCGGAAGTCCCTGTTCTCTTGCTTTAAGACCAATAGATGGGTCCTCAAATCTTTCCCTCAGCCCTAGGAGGAAGAGGTGTGGGTCCTCCAATTCGGGGGCTTGCTCATTATATAAATTGTTCAGCCATTTGGATGCTTCTCCCTCTAGGCTGGACGCAATCACATCGACCATGGCCCCCGGGTCCGGGTAGAGTGAGGCCCAGCAATTCAAATGAGAACGCACTTGGTTGAGGGAAAAAACCAGCTTCTCTGGGTCCCCATTGAAGGTTGCTCTGAAAAGTGGTGCAATTATAGGCTGTTGGGGCCCCCACTGTGGCTGTTGCTGCTGGCCCCATCCTGGCTGCAGATTTATGCCCAGGGGTTGCACGTTTGGGGGCTGTGGCCAATCTCCTTGCTGTGGTCGGTCTCCCACCAGCTGCTGATCTCCTGGCTTCTGCACCACCCCAAGCTGTTGCAAGTCCTCTATTAGCTGTGGCAAGCTCAGAAATCGCTGACCATCCATCTGCTGGGGAACCCAATCTACCCATTGCTGCAGATGCCTCAGACTGGATTTCCCTCTCTCCAGGAATTGATTTCTGCTTTTCACCTCTGGGTTTTGAAATCTTTCCAGTGACTCACCCAAAACTTTATCTCTCCATTCTGCTTTTGAAGTCTTTGCTCCCAGCTGGGAGATCTGTCAGAGTTCTTTCTCCCCCGGCTGGCTGGCTGCCCCTCCACTCCCGGGGGAAGCTGCTGCTGCTGTCGTTCCTCTCCCTGGGGAAGCTGCTGCTGCTGAGGTGCTGGCCTCAAGCCATCTTTCTCCTTCCATGATGAGATCTTCCCCGAATCTTTGTCAGTCTATCCCCTTTAGATTAGGAATAGTGACCGAGGTCCGGGACTTCTTAATTGGTTTAAAAAAATTGTGGATCTTGGCATGATGTCATGTGTCTGACTAATGAAACACTTCAAAGAACTTTCAGGCATGGTTTAACCTAAAAAGCCTTTATTAATGTTAAGGAGTGTCAGCACAGCATGGAGAATGCCAAGATCTGAATTTCCGTTCCTTTGCACATAACATTCCAGGCATTTCCCCTCCCCTATTTTGGGGTCATGATTCACATCTTCCAATTAACCTGGAGGGCAAAGATTCACTTCCATCCCCTTCCGCGGGCTTTTCTCTCCTCTCTCATTCTCATCTGAATTAACTCTAAAAGTACAAGACAGTTCTGCCTATTTTGTCAAAGCAAGAATATTCAATATTAGCAGCGTTGACACCGTCAGCCCGCGCCACCATTCGCATGTTCATCCAGCAGGTTTTCGGGCTGCATGCCCTCCCTGATAGGGTCGTTTCAGATAGAGGGGCTCAATTTATGGCCCATTTCTGGAAGGGGTTGATGAAGGCCCTAGACGTAAAAATCTGCCTATTGTCAGCGCATCATCTGCAAACTGATGGCAGGACCAAGAAAGTAATTGGAATCCTAGAACAATACATGTGCTGTTATGTGAATCAGCAACAGGACAATTGGGCGGACTATCTTGCCGAGTTCGCGTTTAACAACTCACAGCACACCTCCACGCAGATGACACCATTCCTGGCAAATGTGGGGTTCATCCCCGGCTTTTTCCCCTCTCACAGCTCAACTCACCAGTTCCTGCAGCTAACAAATATCTGACCGAGTTACAGGCTGTCCAACAATTGGTGAGGTGACAATTAGATAAGGCCATGGCGGATTACAAGAAGGTTGCCGATCAGTCGAGTTGAGATATGCCTACATTAACGGTGGGAGATCAGGTGTGGCTGTCAACCAGGAACCTGCCGTCAAACTGGCCTGCCAAGAAACTAGACCACCGGTACCTAGGACCATTCCCTATCGAAGCCGTCATCAACCTGGTCGCTTATCGGTTAACTTTGCCACGGTCGTTACGGTTACATCCAGTCTTTCACCAGTCTCTGTTGGTCCCAGAACAACTGGCGTGTCCACTCCGATGATCAGAACATCCCCCACCGGAACATGACGGAGACAGCGCTCCCAAGTATGAGGTTGCCAGTATTCGAGACTCCCGTTGGCTGAAAGGCCAATTTCAGTATTTGATTGAGTGGAAGGGCTATGGACCAGAGGAGTTCACCTAGTAGAATGAGACCACTGTCCATGCTTCTGCCTTGGTGACATCGTTCAATGAACAGTTCCCTTCACGACTGCATCCAGCCTGGCAGACCCGGGGGAAGGGTCCTGCGGTGCGGGATATTGTTGTGATTCCTCGCCAGCCAGTGGATCCGGCAGCTGAGTCTGAGGAATCAGATGAGGAGGAGGGGCCTGGAGTGACATTAGAGTCAGAGGAAGGCTCTGAGGAGCTCCAAGACTTACAGTCGGATGAGGAGCCTGGCCCCTCTACTCACGCTCAGGCTGAGACACAGCTGTGCTGGAAGCCTGAGTTGGACAGTGATGAAGAACAGTTGGAACAAATCCAGGATGCACAAAAGTGCAGGCAACAGAAGTGAGTAGGACAGAGGAATGCAATGGGGCAGCTCCAAAGGCAAAGGAGAAGGCATTAAGAAGCCACGCCTTGGCTGAATTATAAAAGGGAAGGTGTGGGAGGTGCTGGTTGCCAAAGGCAACTGTTCGTGTTGAAGATCGAGTTTCTGTGGACTGTGTTTATTTGCCTTGTCTCTTGGAAGAGGGGTTGATGGCCGAGTGCTCGTGTCTGGGCCAATTAAGGCCACCACACAACCGTTGGCTAGGAACATCAGCTCGCATGAGGAGGCTATTCCTGCCTGTTTCTTGGAAGAGGGATTTCTCCTTGTGAGCATAACAAGGACTCACGTAGGCTGGGACAGAACAGAGGTAAGGACAGAAATCCTCGCTTCCCCCAGAAATTGGCTTTCTTTCCTTACCTGACTTCCAGCCCCGTGCCGTTTCTCCTTTGCAATCCACCGCCGCCGCGTGCAAGGAAACAAAGGAAGGTTTTTTGGGGAAAAAAAGGTCAATCAATTCCAACTTCTTGTGAAAGGTCATGAAGTTGGAATTGATTGATTGACCTTTTTTTTCCCAAAAAACCTTCCTTTGTTTCCTTGTACACGGCGGCAGCGGATTGCAAAGGAGAAACGGCACGGGGCTGGAAGTCAGGTAAGGAAAGAAAGCCAATTTCTGGGGGGAGTGAGGATTTCTTTCCTTACCTGCCCCACTTGTTCCAAGGCCGCTTTCCACTGACACGTTGCTCTTTTCAATGGCCCAACCGCCCACTTCAGCACCCTCCCTCCCCGAGCCTCCGGCGCTCCACCTGCTGCTTTGGTGGCTCTGTCAGAGAAGAGAACTTCGCAGCTCTGCCTACAGAGCCACCAAAGCTGTAGCTGAATGGGCAGGTGAGGGGGAAACCTGCCCCACTTGTTCCACGGCCGCTTTTGGCCGAGCCGCATTGCAGCAGCATTGGGTGCGACGCGTGAGGCGGCAAATGGCTGCAGCCAGAGGCAAACAGCCATGTCACACCGAAACCGGCTGTTTGCTGCCTCCTGCCCAATGCCGCTGTCATGTAGCACCCCTCTGGCTCCTGGGAGGTGTGCTGGCATCCTTCATGCTGGGCATCCTTTGCGGTGAGTTTCTGGGAAGATTTGCGACAGGGGTGGGTGCGACACGTGAGGCAACAAGTGGCCGCGGCCAGAGGCAAACAGCCATGTCGTGCCAAAACCGAGGGGCCAACAGGCTGTGGCTGCTGATGGACACAGCCCCCATGCACTCGCTGTGTGCGGGAGCCAATGGTGTCAGGCAGCAGCCACCCCAGCCCCTTGTCGTGATTCCGTACCAGCCTGTGTTCCCAACAGCTGAGTCTGGGGAATCTGAGGAAGAGGTGGAGGAGGCATTTGAAGGGCCATCAGGGTCAGAGGGAGGCTCTGATGAATTACAAGACTCACGGTTTGATGAAGAGCCTGGGCCCTCCAGTCGTGTTCCTGATGAAGCTCAGCTGTGTGAGGAGAATGAGTCAGACTCGGAGGAATCACACCTGATGGACATGCTGATTGATGCTCGTACACGCCAGCAATTAGCGAGAGCAGATCAGCAGCAGTCAATACGACAACTCCAGGGAAAAAGGAGAAGGCACTGAGAGGCAACGCCTTGGGACTGCTGTATAAAAAGGGGAGGTGTGGGTGGTGCTGGTTGCTGAAGGCAACCGTTGCAAAGTACTTCATGGGATCATGTTCTGTTCGTCTTGCCGGTGACTACTTTTCTGTTTGCATCGTGTTTCATGTGGACAATTTCCTCCATTTGGATTGTGTTTTGCTGCTTTTGTTTCTGGACTATTTGGCAGGTTTGTCACCCATATTAAAAGGGGTTTGTTTTGTTTTAAGTCTCCAGCCTATTTTATCAACAGGGGTTTGGTCCTTGTGCCTTTAACAAGGATGGCTATAGGCTGGGATAGAACAGTTTGCCTTCAGCCTAACCGCCTACTATTATGGAGCAGCTACGTGCTGAGAATGCCCAGCTCTCCCAGCAGCTGGCTTTGTTATCTGCCCAAGTTGCTAAGTTATCTGCCCATGTTCCTGCTGCTCCATCACGACCCAGGAGAAAATGCCAAGTGGTGAGGCCGGACAAATTTGATGGCAACCCGGACACGTTTCCTGTTTTCATGGGACAATGCTACCTGTATATCAGTGTGAGAGTGGATGATTTCCCCACTGACTGGGATAAAGTGGGGTTTATGATAAGCCTGCTCTCTGGTTCTGCAGCTCGTTGGTGCACACCCCTGCTAGCCCAACCTAGACCATTGGTGGACAACTTTGTGGGGTTTTGTGATTACATGCGGATGATGTACGAGGACCCCATCAAGACCCAGACAGCTACCCGGTGTTTGAAAGCTCTGAGGCAAGGCTGACACCCCCTGCAGGGCTATATCAGCGAATTTGGGCTGCTTAGCCAGGATTCAGCCTGGAATGAGGCTGCGCTCGTGGACGCTTTCCAGGATGGATTGTCGGAGGAGATGTTGGATGAGCTGGCCCGTGTTGATGTTCCCCCGGACCTTAATGGGCTCATTCATCTCTGTCTGCGGATTGACGCCCGGCTGCAGCAGCGAAGGAGTTGCTGTGTCACCCCAGAGACCCGTACTGCCCCCGTTGTGTGTGAGACCCTGGTCCAGAGGGAGAAGCCAATGGAGTTAGGTGCTGCCCGACCTCGCCTATCGGTGGCAGAGATGAACAGGCGACGTTCGGGGGAGTTGTGTTTTTACTGTGGGGACCCTGGGCATTTGGCCGCTTTCTGCCCCAAGAAGCGACGAGGGGCGTCTGTGACTGAGCCTGTCCCGAGACTGCCATCTGCTCCCCTGTCGGGAAATGGCCCACGCCCAACCTGAAAGGCCTTTTGGGTCGGGCATCCCGCAACACCGAGCAACACCCTTCAGATGCTGCCCACAGACCCCCAAGGCATCTGATATTGGAGGCGCGCCTAATTCTCCCTAGGTTGCCCAAGGGGATTCCCGTTCATACGTTGATTGACTCTGGGGCACTACGACCTTTATGGACGCAGCATTTGTGGCTAAATGGGCAATTCCCCAATGCCCGGTGGATCCGCCGATGTTAGTGGAGACCATTGATGGTCGAGTGCTCCTGTCTGGGCCAATTAAGGCCGCCACGCAACCGCTATGTATGGCCATCAGTTCACATGAGGAGGCCATCCAGTTCTATATCACATCAGACCTGCATTTCCCCGTGGTCTTGGGACTGGCGTGGCTCCGGGCGCATGACCCCCAGATTTATTGGTAACAGAACTTGTTCACCTTTCCAAGCTTACAGTGCGTGGACCACACCCGCCACATCTGTGCCGGTCAGGTAGAGGGGCCCATGGGGGTCTCCTTACCCTCTGAATTGGCGGATTATGCTGATGTTTTCAGCGAGACTGAGGCGGATCAATTGCCCTTGCACAGGCCCTATGACTGCCCCATGGACTTAGTCCCTGACGCGCCTCTCCCAGTGGGGCGTTTGTATTCCATGTCAGACCCTGAGTTGGCCGCGTTGCAGGACTTTTTGGACAAGAATTTGGCTCGGGGTTTTATTCGGCCCTCATCCTCGCCTGTGTCTGCACCTGTGCTCTTTGTCAAGAAGAAGTCCGGTGAATTGCGGCTTTGCTGTGATTATAGGAAATTAAATGCCATCATGGTGCGCAACCGATACCCGCTGCCCCTCATCCCCGAACTCTTGGACCGGCTCCGTGAGGCAAAGATCTTCACAAAACTGGACTTGCGGGGAGCTTGTAACCTTGTCAGAGTTCGGTCGGGTGATGTGTGGAAGACGGCATTTGGTACTCGGTACGGGCACTTTGAGTACACGTTGATGCCATTTGGCCTGACCAACGCCCCTGCCGTGTTCCAGCACTTTATGAATGACATCATCCGGGACTTGTTAGATCAGTTTGTCGTGATCTACTTGGACGACATCCTGATCTACTCCCCATCGCGAGAGGTGCACCATCAGCATCTCCGTCAGGTCCTGCAGCGGCTCCAAGAACATCGGCTATATGCCAAATTAGAGAAGTGCCAGTTCTACCAGACGACTATCGAGTTCCTGGGTCACCACATTTCTCCTGAGGGCATTGCTATGGAGCCGAGTAAGGTCGAGTCTCTGCAGAGTTGGCAACCCCCACGTCGTGTGAAGGATGTCCAGCGACTTCTTGGGTTCGCCAACTATTATCGGACTTTCATCCCCGGGTTTGCTACCATGACAGCCCCCCTTACTCGGCTCCTGCAGAAAAAGACTCGGTTCCAGTGGGACGCTCCAGAACAACGGGCTTTCCAGGCTTTGAAGGAAGCCTTCAAGAAGGAGCCCATTCTGAAGCATCCTGACCCGCAACGGCCGTTTGTCGTGGAGGCGGATGCCTCCGACATTGCCATTGGGGCAGTGTTACTCCAGGTGACGACGCCCGGCAGTGCCCTCTTCCCTTGCGCGTACTATTCACGGAAATTGAATCCGGCGGAGCGCAACTATACCATCTGGGAGAAGGAGCTACTGGCCATTAAAGTGGCATTCGAGGCCTGGAGGCATCATCTGGAAGGGGTGCATCAAATCGAGGTCCGGACGGACCATAAGAATTTGGAAAGCCTGCAGACCGCTCAGAAATTGAACCAACGGCAGAACCGGTGGTCTCTCTTCTTTGCGAGGTTCAATTTCCGGGTGACGTACATACCCAGCAATCACAACCAAAGAGCGGATGCTCTGTCCAGGAAGCCCGAATATTCCCGAGCAGAAGACAAGCTTCTGCCCAGGACAGTGCTCCCTATCAAGCCTTTTGCTGTGGTGCGGGAGCCGATAGATGTACAGGCTCGGATTCGGGAGGCCCAGCAGCAGGATGGGTGGGTGGCTCAGCGAAAAGAGGAGGTGGGGCCCAATTCCCTATGGACAGTCACGGATGGACTCCTCCACTATCGTGATCGGCTCTATGTTCCTGGAGGGCCGCTCAGGGGACTCATCCTCAGCCAGTGTCACGACAATCCGGCAGCAGGGCATTTTGGCCTGTTCAAGACCCTGAACTTAGTCTCCCGTACCTTCTGGTGGCCCCGAGTCCGACACGACGTCCAGACCTACGTCTCATCTTGTATCCCATGTAGGCAGGCCAAGTCAGCGACGGGGGCCCCGCCCGGACTACTGCAGCCCTTGCCGACACCCAAAAGACCCTGGGGGGCTGTGTCCATGGACTTCCTGACAGACTTACCCCCGTCTTCTGGATTCACGACGGTTTTCGTGGTGGTGGACATGCTGACCAAGATGGCGCATTTCAACCCATGCCGTGGCTTGCCGTCTGCCCGTGCCACCAGTCGCATGTTCAGCCAGCAGGTGTTCCGGCTGCATGGCCTTCCTGATAGGGTCGTGTCCAATAGAGGGGCCCAGTTCACAGCCCGTTTCTGGCAGGGGTTGATGCAGGCATTGGATGTCAAGATCTGCCTCTCGTCCGCACATCATCCCCAAACTGACGGAGGGACCGAGAAGGTCATCGGTATCCTGGAGCAATATCTCCGCTGCTATGTCAATCAGAAGCAGAACAATTGGGTGGACTATCTGGCGGTGGCTGAGTTTGTATTCAATAACTCACAGCACACCTCCACGCAGATGACACCATTCTTAGCCAATGTGGGCTATCACCCTCGGTTTTTCCCTCTTTCCCCACTAGACGCACCGGTACCAAGAGCGAACGACTACATGGCAGAGTTACAGGCAATCCATCGATTGGTGCAGCAACAGTTAGAGAAGGCCAAGGCTGACTACAAAAGGTTTGCTGATCGGTCGAGGCGGGATACGCCTCCACTAACAGTGGGAGATCGGGTATGGCTGTCCACCAGGAACCTACCATCAACCCGGCCAGCCAAGAAATTAGACCACCGATATGTAGGACCGTTCCCATTCGAGGCTGTCATCAATCCGGTTGCCTATCGCTTAACTCTGCCACATTCCCTGCGGGTACATCCGGTCTTTCACTGTTCTCTGTTGGTCCCTGAGCAACCGGCGTGTCCACTCCGCCGAGTCGAACCTCCCCCACCGGAACAACGTGATGGAGACAGTGCTCCCGAGTATGAGGTTGCCGGCATTCGGGACTCCTGTTGGGTGAAAGGCCGCTTCCAGTACCTGATTGAATGGAAAGGCTACGGACCGGAGGAGTTCACCTGGGAGGATGCGACCACTGTTCATGCTCCTGCCTTGGTGACTGCCTTTCATGACCAATTCCCATCCCGACTGCATCCGGATCGGCAGACCCGGGGGAAGGGCCCTGCGGTGCGGGATAGTGTTGTGATTTCGTGCCAGCCTGTGTTCCCAACAGCTGAGTCTGGGGAATCTGAGGAGGTGGAGGAGGCATTTGAAGGGCCATCATGGTCAGAGGGAGGCTCTGATGAATTACAAGACTCACGGTTTGATGAAGAGCCTGGGCCCTCCAGTCTTATTCCTGATGAAGCTCAGCTGTGTGAGGAGAATGAGTCAGACTCGGAGGAATCACACCTGATGGACATGCTGATTGATGCTCGTACACGCCAGCAATTAGCGAGAGCAGATCAGCAGCAGTCAATACGACAACTCCAGGGAAAAAGGAGAAGGCACTGAGAGGCAACGCCTTGGGACTGCTGTATAAAAAGGGGAGGTGT
>NW_015389601.1:56017-57942 GCF_001527695.2 Protobothrops mucrosquamatus
ATTAAAAAGAAATATTTACTATGGCCTATATAATTAAAATTTCTCTTAAAACCCCACTAAAAATTCCCCTAGGCCAATCCCGCTTGTTGGAAGAGCCATGTCTTCAGGGCGCGGCGGAAGGAGGGGAGATCCGGGATCACCCGGATCTCTGGGGGTA
This sequence comes from Protobothrops mucrosquamatus, assembly GCF_001527695.2. Lineage (NCBI taxonomy): Eukaryota > Metazoa > Chordata > Lepidosauria > Squamata > Viperidae > Protobothrops > Protobothrops mucrosquamatus. The sequence goes on from NW_015389601.1 coordinate 56,175, forward strand.
GTTCGTTCCAGAGGGTGGGAGCTCCCACCGAGAAGGCCCTCCTCCTGGAGGTCGCCAGCCGGCTCTTGTAATGATTTGTAGACCTCCGCAAGTAATCCATCTGGGCCCGGGGTCTTATCATTTTTTTGCCTTTTTATGGCCTGTGTTATCTCCATCATTGATATTTTCCGATTTAATATATTTTGAATATTCTCTGGAATTTTTGGTAAGTCTGCTTTTTTTAAGTACTGCTGTATTTTTTCTTTTGAAATTTCCTCTGCTTTATAAAGTATCTCATAAAAGTTTTTACTAATTTTTTTAATTGTGTCATTTTGGGTAGTTCACCTTTTGGGTCTTGCAACCTGTTTATCAGTTTTTTCTCTTTTTCTTTTTTCAGTCTATATGCTAACCATCTCCCCGTTTATTGGCATTTTCAAAAAAGTTCTGTTTAGCCCTTTTAATCTGTTGTGCCATTTTTTCCACCTCTGCTAAGTTTAGTTTATGTTTTATTATCTCCATTTGCTTTTTGAGTATTTTCTTTTGTGGGTCTATTTGTAGTTCTACTTCTAATTTTCTAAATTCTTCCTTCAACTTTAACTGTTGTTGTCTTCTTTGTTCTTTTTAGCAGTATAGGTTATAGCCAACCCTCTGAAATATGCTTTGGCTGTGTCCCACACATTTTGAAGCGATGTTTCTTCTTTTTTATTTTGAAGAAAAAATCCATTTCCTTTGTCGCTAGTTGTAAAAATTCTTTTTCTTTCAATATAGATTTATTCAAGGACCATCTTATTTTTTTCTTAGTTCCTCTCCAAGTCATCTTTATTGGGTTATGATCTGCCCAGATATTAGTTTCTGTCTCTCTTTCTTGTATCATCGCACTAAGTTCCGAGGATGTCCATATCATATCAATTCTAGACCATGATTTATGTCTATTTGAATAAAATGTATATTGCAGTTTGTTTGGATTTTTTTCTCTCCATATGTCTTGAATACAGTTCTTCTGCCATTTTTAAAAACGCTTTAGGTAATATATTTCTTCCTTTCTTCCCTTGTTTGGTGCTTTTATAGTCCAAAGTTCCATCTATTATTGCATTAAAGTCTCCCATTATACAAAAATTCCGATAGTCCAATTCTAATTTTTTTTATATAGTTTTTGGTAAAATTGTTCTTGTTTATCATTTGGTGCATATATTGCTACCATCAATATCTGTTTTTGGTCCATCATTATTTCCACCATTAATATTCTTCCCTCTTCATCCGCATAAATTTGTTTAGGGTTCGTTTCTTTTTTATTTATTTTATTTTATTTATTTATTTATATTTGAATTTATATCCCGCCCTTCTCCCGTAGGACTCAGGGCGGCTGACAATCTATTTAAAATACATACAAAACAATACAAATTTAAAATTAATTAAAAAGAATATTAAATATTTGTCGAATTTAAAATATAATTAAAACCCCCCTAAAAATTACCCTAGGCCAGTTTCTTTTTTTTTTATAAACAAACTTTATTGATTCCCCCCCCCCGAAATAAACAAACATACAATTATGGCATAAGTCAATAATACAATTAATAAAAAAAACAAACTAAAAAAAACCCTCCCATTCTAAGATGCTCAGTAGCCTCACAGGAACACATTCCCTCTCTTCAACCTACTTCCCTCCTTCCTTCTACCTCCTTCCCTCCTCTCCACCTTCTCAACCACTCTACTCTACACATCCCCCCTCCTTCCCTCCTCCTCTTCCAAATGTGGTCCTGTAGGTCAATCGAGCCTCCATTCTTGTACT
>NW_015389601.1:59311-63211 GCF_001527695.2 Protobothrops mucrosquamatus
TCCAAAGTTCTTTCATTAAAAAAAGAAAAAGAAAAAGAAATCACTAAAACTTTCCATATCAATGTTACAAGGGGTAACAATTTCCCTCTTCATTCAGCTCCACCGGAAAGTGAAAGTTAAAAAAGAAAAAAAGAAAAAAGAAAATCACTCTCACTTTGAAGAAAGGCAAACCGCAGCCATCTTTTTTCTCTTTTTTTTTCCCCAGTTCAATAGGGAAGATGTAAATAAATTGAGTTAAAGTCTTAGATTGATCAAAGTCCAGTATCCCCGGGCAATTCCGTCCGCTTATTATTACTCACAAGTCTCTATAATTCACGGAGGTGGAGGCAACGACTCGCTTCGCTCCCAAAAAAAAGGGAGCAAAGGCATTTGGGAGACGGAGGTTCCCGGACTCCGGAGGAGCCATCGTTTCTTTAATATATAAGGCTATTCCTCTTTTCTTTTGTTGTACTAATGCAAAATGGAGTTTACCAATTTTCGGTTGTTCCAGCAATTTATGGTGTTGTCTCTTAATATGTGTTTCTTGGAGGCAAATTATATCTATTTTTAATTTTTGTAGTCATGTAAAGATTTTTTTCCTTTTTGAGGCAGAATTCAGTCCATTTATAATCATTGACAGGATCCCATTTTCCTTCTCCATCTCTTTCAATTATATCTAGGTCTTAATCTTCTAGTCGATCTTATCTGTCTCTGTTCTCTTGGTCTTGCCCCTTCTTCTGTATATGTATTTTTAACTTCTTCTTCCTCTCTTGGTTTAGCTGCTCCTTCTATGGCTGTCTCTTCCTGTTTCTTTGTTTCTCTTATTGTACTAGATTCAAAATCACCTCCTTCCATAAACACTTTGTGGTTATCATAGAATTCCATTGCTTTAAGTGGCGTGTCCAATCTATATCTTTTCGTGTCCCAATAAATTAAAATCCCTTCATGGATCAGTCATCTGAAATTCACTCCTTTTTCAATTAATTTTCTAGTTAGAAATTGATATTCTCTTCGGGATTCTCTTATTCTCCTAGGGATTTGTTTGAGAACTACAATTTCTTTTTCTTTGTATTTCAAAGGTTCATCTCTTACTCTTCTCAAAATCTCGTCTCTTATGGATCTTTTAAGAAATCTAACGTGTACTTCTCTAGGAACTTTATTTCTTCTAGCATAATTTGAATTGACTCGATAGACCTGATCCAATTCTCCTTCCATTTCCTGTTTCCCAATTTCTAATGCGTCTGCCAATAATTCCGTTATCAGGTCTAGGAGGTCCTCTTCCTTCTCTTCTAGTATATTTTGAAATTTTAAGAAGTAAGAAGCTTTTCCATTTCCATGACAGCTATCGAGTCCTCTAATTCTCCATTTATTTGCATCAATTTGTGGTTTTCAACTTTTAACTTTTCTAATTTCTAGTCAACCTCAGTTGATTTATCTTCTATTTTTTTAATTCTTTGTTGATTTATTGTGACCATCTGTTTAAATTTTTCAAATTGAGAATCCATGTTATTAACTTTTTTGATTCATTTTATCAAAATCACTTTTCATCTCCTCATGATTTCTCGTTGTAACTGCCATGGGAGTATCAATTGCCTCTTGGATTGCTTGTAGTGTTGCTTGTGTCTCCTTCTGGAAGTTGTTAGCCTTTTCTTGTTGAAGTATTGTATCAATTGATCTCTGATAAACTGGACTTGCAGAAGCAGAGGAGGGAGCAGAAGTTACTTTTCTTCCAGGTTTAGATAGATTTGGGACACTCATCTTTGTCTTGTAATCATACTTTGTAATCCACCAAGTAAGTCAAAATTTGTAATCCAATAGGCTCCTAACAAATAGGAGAGGTAAATAGTAATAATAATAAAGAACAAAAGGGAAAAAAGGAAAAAGTATGCTTTCAAAATTGTAATCCAAAGTGTTCTGCTAGTAGAAGTTTCTTGTTATTCACTCTGTCTCAAAACAGCTTGTAAAAATTTCAGGTCAAGCTGTATTTGTAATCCAGAGAAGTCAGATGACTTCAAAACAACTTTTATTTTTAATTGTAATCCATACTGTAAAAAAGGCAATCTAAAAAGATTATTCTCTTTTCCATCCACAATCTCCAGGACTATAGATTCCAAGGACATTAAAAAGTTTAAACTATAAGCTGTGTCTGGGCGCCTAGCCAAGTTCTGAGGCTCCAGTCATAACAGCTTGATAAGGTTAAAGATACAAGGCTAAATGTAGTTCTTAGTTTTGCCACTAGGTGTCATTAGATGTCCATTCCAGCCAGACTTTAAAAAGTTTACAAAGTTATAATCCAATGGTTTCCAAACAAGAAATAGAATATATATATATATATAAATGTAAAAGCTTCCCAAAATATCCTCCTTCAGTCCCTCAATTATCTTCACAATGGTATTATAAGTCACTTTTAATTTCCCCCGAAGCTTAAACCGCCGCTTATTGTTCAGGAGGGAGGAGTAAAAGAAAAATCCCCCCGTCCCTATAGCTTGGGGATTTCTTGCTTTTGGGAGCTTTTTCCAGAACCAGTATTTTCACTTGTAGAGAGGTAAGGAAAATAGTCTCACCCAGATCAGCTGTTTTGCTTTCCGCTTGTTTGTATTCGTTGTCTCCGATGATCAGCAGCTTCTGGCTGGCAGCATGGGTGCGGTCAGCCTTTCTTCCCGCTGGGTCCGAGGGCTTCTTTGGATCAAGTGGGTCATCTACTGCTGGCCCACGATCTATAAAGTTTCACCCTTTGGCCAGTCACCTCTACGGGGTGACTTTTGGTCCTTTTGGACACCCCAGCAGGTAGAAATCGGGCGTGGGGAATGGAGCCTTGTTCCCCTGCTCCCGTGTCACTGCGGCATCACTGGAAACTCTGGAGTTTGGGGACTTTTATCTGCATCCGTGCTGAGAAGCTACCAATTGTGCCTGGGCTTGGGGAGAAGAACCTCTCCTTTGGCATGCTAGGCGCTCACGCATGCACACACACACACACACACACACACACATACCCCATTCAGAGTTTGGGTACTTTTATCAACAGAGCTTGGAAGCTGCCAATCGTGCCCAGGCTTGGGGAACAGGACTTCTCCTTTGGTGTGCTGCATGCACGTGCACACACACACACACCATTCTAAGCTTGGGGACTTCTAAACTGTTTTCCTTCCCCACCTTGATTAGCAAGCTGAAGGCTCCCCTTGGAGCACAGATTTTCAATTCTGCAAATGCAGACACTTAGGGACTTCATTGTTCATTTCTCCCTTTAGTGTTGCTTTCGCAGTACCTCCCTTTGCAAACTTCCTCCAGACCAAACTATAAGTGTCCTGTGATGGCTCTCAGCTACTCCCTGCTGGTCCATGATCTGCATCTTACTGACAATTTGTGATGCCAGTGTCTGTGTATACGTATGCACAACACACCAAAGGAGAGGTTCTGGGCGCAATTGGCAGCTTCCAAGCTCTGTGGATGAAAGTCCCCAAACTCTGAATGGCGTGCATGTGTGTGTGTGTTTGTGTGCTTTTGTTTGTGCGCGAGCGCCCAGGAAGCCAAGGAGAGATCCTTCTTCCCAAGCCTGGTGTGATTGGCAACTTCCCAGCTCTGTGGTTAAAAGTCCCCAAACTCCAAATGGTGTGTGTGTGTGTGTGTGTGTGCAGATGTGCGTGAGTGCTCAGCACGCCAAAGGAGAGGTCCTCCCCAGCTTCCCAGCATGGATGCAGATAAAAGTCCCCAAACTCCAAATGTGGTGTGTGTATGTATATCTGTATATGTCCTTGACTCACGGCAGTTTGAGGAGGCGAGCAGCTGGTGGGGCACCAAGTTGTCCAATTAGCCAGTGCGACTTGTTCTACACTGACCCAGTCATGCCCCCCCATTGCACCCACCCGGCCATGCCCACTCGGTCATGCTGACCTGGTCGCACCGAGTCAACAGTGCTGAGTC
>NW_015389601.1:64732-69800 GCF_001527695.2 Protobothrops mucrosquamatus
GGGAATTTTTTCTTTTTTTTTTTATCTTGCTGAAATGGTAAAGATTTTGGGTACCTGAAGAATTAATTAAATGAATATAAACAATCGAATGATAATTAAGTAATTGAAGTTGTAAATCTTATTAAGGGTTTAAAATGATTTTTTTATAAGTGTAGTTTGATGAAATGATAGAATTAACTTGTTAACTTTATGGAAGATGGGAATTTTTTTCTTTTTTCTTTTTTTTTGTACAAGTAAGGGATGGTGTTAAACTATCTTGCTGAAATGGTAAAGATTTTGGGTATTTGAAGAACTAATTAAATGAATAATTTTTATTAATACAGAGGAGATGGATTGTTTAAGTTTAGAGTTTGGAGTTAGAGATATTAATATTTGTTTACCTGTATTTGAATATTAGCCTAGGTTTGGTTTGGGAAGTCCGGGGGGTGGGGGGATGGGATATAACATTGTGTAATATCTGTGATGTATTTCTTTTTTTTTTATGATGAAAATAATAAAATTTTATTGAAAGAAAGAGTCTCCCTCATCCTGTCTTTTAATCGACTTGACTCCCAGATGGGTGCTTCCACTCATTAAGAGCAATGACCTAGATAACTTCCCAAACTTCTTTACCAGATTTAGAGAGCACTTTGGGGACCCTATTTGGATGGAAACTACCTATCAATGCACCCACCGGCTTCACCAAGGCAACAGCTCTGTGAGAACGTATGTTGAAGAATTCAAGCTCCTTGCAGCCGATCTAAATTGGAACAAGCTACCATTAATATTGTGTAGTGGGTTTTTGAAGACATTAACCAGACCAGTGTCATGCAACGCTATTTATTGCAACAGAAAACAGAACTGGCTTAACTGACAGAATGACGGCTATTTATACTTGCCGCCTCTAGGCGGTGACCAATCAAATCAAATGGTATTTTCCTGCTCAAACTTAAACTTAACTTTCCCTCCAAAACAGTTGGAGACACGTTTAAATTAAAACACATTAACTCTTAATATCAATACATAACACCCCTTCCCCCTGGATAAAGTGACTTCTTGTATACTTGATGTACATAGTCTTTGAGGTAAACCGGTGGGTTGCAAGTTCTGCCAGAACGCCGCAAAGCTGTTTGGGTTTCCATCTCGACTTGCCGGTTGTCCGCACCAGGTAGACCTGTGCCGCTATAGTCGTTTGAGTCATTTGATGGCAGAGGCGGTAGACCTGTGCCGCTATGTGCGTCTGAGTCATTTGACAGTAAAGGCGGTACAAAAATCCTTGGTGCCTCTGTCTCGGTAAGCACAGTCTTGGCAGGTGTGGGCGATACTGGAATAGCAGATTCGGTCGGAGTATCTACAGTTCCTTCTATTTCTGCATCTGAGCTTTGCTTTGTCTGCTGACGCCACAACTGGTCTATGTGGCATCGGATCACACGGCCATTGTCCAGAGCCACCTCATAAGATAGTGGCCCTGACACTTTTATAACTGTAGCAGCTGCCCAAGGTGCCCCCTGGCCATAGTTCCTAGCCCAAACATGCTCACCCAACTGCAAATTCCTGGGAGGCTTGGGTTGCACAGCTATCCTGTCAGGGTAGAAGCAGTCTAGCTTTGTTGTGAGCCGATGTCCCCACCTTAGTTCCACTGGGCTGCGTCCCATTGCAGTGCTTGGAGTTGTGTGCTGGCATAGAAGGAAGTTTGCCAGGTGATGATTCCAGTCTCCCTTAGTTAGTCTTTTAAGGGATTCTTTAGTGGACCTTACCATCCGTTCAGCCTGGCCGTTGGACACTGGATGGAACGGAGCCGAAGTGGTGTGTCTAATCATGTTAGCATTAAGGAATGACTGGAATTCTGCTGCTGTGAATTGTGCCCCGTTGTCAGACACAATGACGTCCGGCAGTCCATGTGTGGCAAATAGCCAGCGCAGCTCCTGGATGACCCTGGCAGTAGTCATAGATTGGACAGGTACTACCTCTAACCATTTTGAATAACTGTCCACAACATTGAGGAATACTTGTCCCTGAAATGGACCCGCAAAGTCAATGTGCACACGAGACCATGGGGCTTGCGTGGTCTCCCGGGGGTGCACTGGTGCCTGTGGCATTTCTGGAGGGGTCTCTTGGCAGACCTGACAGCTCCTTACTTGAGCCTCAATGTCCTTGTCCAAGCCAGGCCACCACAAGTAACTTCTTGCAAGTGCTTTCATTCTTACGATGCCTGGATGTCCCTCATGCAGAGATTCTAACACTCTGGCTTGCAATTTGGGCAGAACAATTACTCTGCTTCCCCACAGCACACAACCTTTGTGGGCTGACAGCTCATCTTTTCTGCATACATAGTGTTGAAACTCTGGACCTGGTCTGTTTTCTGGCCACCCCAACACCCAGTTGAGAACACGGCTGAGTGTTCTGTCAGTGGCAGTTTCAGCGGCCATGTCTCCCGTGTGTAGGGGTGTCTCTGGAAGATCCTGGATTGCCAGGATGTGAGCTGCTGGGGCTGGATCTGGATCTGTGTGTGGCAGAGGCAGTCGGCTGAGTGCATCAGCATGGCCCATTTCCTTGCCTGGCTTATGGACTAGCCTGTATGAATAGGCACCCATAAAGATTGACCATCGCAGCATCCTTGGTGACAGGATCTGCGGAGTCTGCTTGTCAGCCATAAAAAGGCCAAGCAGCAGCTTGTGATCTGTAAAAACTGTAAAGGGTCGCCTGTATAAGAAGTCATGGAACTTCTTTTTTTTAAACAAGTTTTATTAATTTTCCAATTTTACAAAGCTCCAGGTATTAAGGAAGCAACATGGTGATTGGGTAATCCATAATCCAATAACAAGCTCTTTCATATATATGTCAGGTTACATCATCAAAAATTTCCTCTCTGTTTCCCTTGGTTATTATATCACATTCAAGTAGATACATTACTAGTTATAACTCAATTGGTTAAAACATTTATCAATATCTTTTGACTTATACGCCTCCATGTCCTGTTTTTAACTTTTATCTAATTTCAGTTACAGTATTCCAGTTAGCTTAGTGTCCATAGCTTCCGGTTCCGGATCGCGGCACCAGCAGACGTGCGAGGAGAGCGCCCTCTCCACCACCCGGTTTCCCTTCGTCGGAAGACCCTGGAAAGGGTCGAAAGTCGCCCTGGAGGGGCGACCACCGCTGAGGAGGACCCTCAACAGATCGCTGAAGGGCGGTAGCCCTTCTGTTTGATCCGAGGCAGCTCCTTTGGACTGATGAAGAAAAGACCGGCCATTAACATGGCCGATCACTAAGCCGTACCAGCCGAAAGCCAAAAGCACTACTAAGCACAACGAAAGCAACGTGGAGGAACTGGGTGAGACCTTACTTTACCTTTCCTGCTTCCCAACTACTTTCCTGTAAAAGCCTTTGGAAATTCTTTTTTCCCCCTTCTTAAGTTGGCGGCTTCTGCCTACTCTGGAAATACAAAGCTATGGAAAACAAAAAAAAGAACAACTAAACTAAATGACTTAATAATTGGACTTGTAATTTTTGGATATCTGGGGTCCCAAAAGGTTTCTATTCCTACAGAGACTTATTATTTTACCTATCTGTTAAGCTGGAAAAAAAGAATATTTCTTTTTCTTTTTAAACCGGATAAAAGCCTAATTTGAGTATGGGAAAGATTTTACATGTTACTGGGGACATCTTGTGGTGAGATTTGGTACAGCAAGTGAATATTTTTTTTGACTGGGAGACCTGCCAGACTAAGATTTGTCCTTGACACTATCAAAAAAGATAAGAACTTGAAACAGCTGGGTGGTGGAAACAACTCTCTATAGTGGAGGTGGATATTTATTGACCTTTATCAAAATAGCCTCCACTAAAGGACTATCTTTAAACACCACAGAAATGGAGGAATACTACCCACAACTTAACTACAAACTTATACTTGAAAAAATCTTAGAGGCTACTGAGCTAATGAATTCCAGACTGAAAGATAAAGGCGCCACCTTAAAGCTACAAAATTTAGCCCAGATTTCAACTGATGAACTTACAACTCAAAAGGCAACAGAAGAAGAAGGAATTGACACTAAAGTGGACTTTAAAGAATACCAGCTACAACCTACTCAGAACCCTGATGACCAAACCCTGATTTCAACTAAAAAACCAGCAATTCTAACAGAAACAGAAACTGAACAAAGTAACACTAAGACGGAAGGAGCTGAAGACTTGCTTACACAGCACATTGAGAATTTAGATAACCCAGACAACCAAATAACAACAACATTGAACATGACTTTTTATTTAAATCAGCTGAAATCGGAAGAAGAAGAAGAAGACCAGTCTGAACTGATGATAAATATACTAAGCCAAACATGGAGATTCAAGTTATTAGGCCAACAATCTAATGACTATGAAAGGACCAGCTTCCTTGAAAAATTGATAACTGGATGGTCTCCCTTGATTCAAATGACATGTGAAGGAATGAAGGGAGATCCACCTGAGGATTTAAAGGCTCTGCTATGGAAGCCTGTTGGGCACAAAAGAAAAGCCAGAGTCACACTTAAAAAATGGGATTTCTTTATGTAACCTTTAATGGAAGAGCCTAAAACCTTATTTAATGGGCTAAGGAGATTTTAAAAGACATTAACTGGTTTAATACTTAGGATTTAGACTTATAAGGGAACTAAAAATTAATTATTAGAATAATACTTTTGAATTATAATATAGAAGATGGATTGAGATGATAAAGGTTATTTTATTAGTAAGTGATGATATTAGGATGAGAAACAGAATATGATTGTGAAATAAAGTAAGAATTTATTTGAGTAAATAATAAGTGTATCTTAGATATGATAACTATTTTGTAATGAACTAAGGGAACCGTGGGCTATCCGAAACCTAGAGGTCATGGAATTTCTTAATGCCAGCTACGATAGCGAGAGCTTCTTTGTCAATTTGAGCATAGTGACATGGTTCTGAAAAGAAGCAGCTTTACAAAGAACTTTGAGGCTTGATTACCTTAAAGAATCCTTTAATTGGCTACATAGTTTTGGCACGAACAATAGAAAGCCAAAAACTGAAACCCCCACCACCCAAGCACTCGTGACAACACACAACTCCCTCCCTT
>NW_015389601.1:69900-96927 GCF_001527695.2 Protobothrops mucrosquamatus
TCCCTCCCTATTTTCTCCTGTTACGCTGACCTTGGCCGTGCTATGCAAAGATATTGTTATGATTAGCTGGCATACTTTCCCACTCACTGGGTTAACATTGTCTGCTTTAACTCTTGAAGTGATATGTAGGCTGAATAAGATATGTTTGCTTCTTCACATATGGCAAGCAAGAACATCCAATGTTAGCAGACTTGACATCCGGCCCCCCTTAGACGAAGGACAGATCCTGTAAAGTAAATAAAAGCATAGGTTAAGAGTTATCTGTCGGTTTGTTGGGGTTTTTCATATGAAACCTTTTGACCAATCGGTCAGCTTTCACTTCACTGGATTTCACCCAGGTGGCTTCAGATAATGGGTATCCCTTCCATTGTACTAGGTACTGCAATTTCCCTCTAAAAATTCTAAAATCAAGAATGCGCTTTACTTCATAGTGGGTCTGTCCCGCAACCACGAGGGGCCCAGGTGCCTTTTTTGGAGGAGGTCTTAACATGGAGCCCCGATATGGTTTCAACAAGCTACAATGAAAAACTGGGTGAATTTTCCCTAAGAGTTTAGGGAGTTTTAGCTTTACTGTGACTGGGTTGATGATTCTTACTATGGGGAAAGGCCCCAAGAACTTTGGCCCCAATTTCTTGCTGGGCAACTTGAGGCGTAAATATTTAGTTGACAAATAAACTTTTTCTCCAACTTGGAATGTTCTTTGGGGAGCTCTCTTTCTATCAGCCTGCTTTTTATAAGTTTCAAAAGTCTTTTTTAGAGCAGTCTTTGTATTTCTCCAAACTTCTTCCCACCCCCTCACCCATTGGTCAAGTGTTTGGGAAGTGGAGGGCATCTGAGGATATTCAGGTATTGGGTTGAACTCTTTTCCTGTTGCCAATCTGAAAGGCGTGTAACCGGTGCTGCTGTGCACGGAATTATTGTATGCTACTTCCGCAAATGGAAGAAGATCAGTCCAGTTCGTCTGTTGGTAAGAAACATAGCACCTAAGATATTGTTCCACCATTTTGTTAGCGGCTTCTGCGACCCCATTGGTGGCCGGGTGAAAAGCAGATGATAAACCTTGAGATGATCCAATTAACGTAAGGAAGGTCCTCCAAAACTTCGCTGTGAACTGCACCCCCCTGTCCGAAATTATCCGCTTAGGGGCGCTGTGCAGTCGGTAGATATGTTTCAGGAACAATTTGGCCAGTCGTTGGGCAGATGGGAGTCCTTTGCAGGCGATGAAATGAGCCTGCTTCGAGAATAGGTCTATTACAGTCCAGATGAAAGTGTGTCTACTACTTTCAGGTAGGTCTACTATAAAGTCCATAGCTATTTCTTCCCATGGTTGAGAAGGGTTTGCCATGGGTTGTAGTAGTCCAGGGGTTTTCCCTGGGATTCTTTTTATTGTGGCGCATATGGTACAACTTTTTACATAGTTTTCCACATCCTTTCTCAGTCCCGGCCACCAGAATTGTCGGCAGGTGAGGTGTAGGGTTTTTAAATATCTGAAGTGCCCAGCCTGTTTTACATCATGGCTGTGTTTGAGAGCATTAAGACGGAGGGCTTCTGGCAAATATAGTTTTCCCCCCATGTAAGCCAAACCATCCCTGCACGTTAGGGAGGTCTGATTATCTTTGAACCATTGGTCGGTGAGGAGTTCTCATTTTATTTTCTTTACTCCAGGGTCATCAGGATTAGGGGCTCTGCGAGGTGTAAGTTGAGTGGCAGCTTGCGGATTGGGGATAATTGCCTCATTGACCTCTTCCCGTTCGCTCTTGTATTGGGGTAGCCGGGATAGCACATCAGCTAGGAAGTTCTTTCCTCCTGGTATGTACTTTAGAGTGAAGTCGAAGCGGTTGAAGTACTGTGCCCACCGCACTTGTTTTGGGGACAATTTGCGGGGAGTTTTCAGTGCTTCTAGATTTTTGTGATCTGTCCATACCTCAAATGGCACTTTGCTCCCTTCTAGATAGTGTCGCCAGTTTAATAATGCCCATCTAATCGCGAAGGCCTCTTTCTCCCAGATTGCCCATCTCCGCTCGCTCTCAGTAAATTTCTTAGAGGTGTAGGCGCAAGGTTGCAGGATCCCATTTTTGTTCTTTTGCAGTAACACGGCTCCAACTGCCACATTGCTGACGTCAGCCTGAATCACAAAGGGTTCTCCTTGGTCGGGGTGCTTTAGGACCAGTTCAGCAGCAAATAGTCTTTTTAGGTTCTCAAAAGCTGTTTGACAACCCATTGTCCATGCTAGTGGTTGGCCCGGCCGTGGCTTTCCTCCTCCTTTGCCTGTTTTGAGTAGTTCGGTACGGGGTAGGGCAATCTCGGCAAAAGAGGGGATAAATTGACGATAAAAGTTGGCAAATCCCAGAAAGCTCTGGAGCTGTTTGCGAGTCTTTGGGGGCTGCCATTCGATTATGGTTTTCACCTTGGCTGGGTCCATTTCAATCCCCTTGTTGGAAATTCTGTAGCCAAGATAGTCCAATTGGGTTTTGTGAAATTCACATTTCGACAGTTTGGCATAAAGCTTGGCATTCAATAGTTTCTTTAACACTTCCCTTACCAGCTTTATGTGATCAGTCATGTTCGTGCTATATATCAGGATATCATCAAGATACACCAAAACCCCTTTGTACAAGTGATCATGTAGTACTTCATTGATCAACTGCATAAATACAGCTGGGGGCCCCTGTAGTCCAAATGGCATGACTTTGAACTGATAGCTCCCCATTGGACAGTTGAAGGCAGTTTTCCACTCGTCTCCCTCCTTTATTGTCACCCGGTAGTATGCCTCTCTCAGGTCTAATTTAGTGAAGACACTCCCTTTAGCCAGATGGGTTAATAAGTCCTTTAAGAGGGGGAGTGGGTATTTGTTTTCCACACTCACAGCGTTGAGACCCTTATAGTCCACACAGAGATGAAGAGACCCATCTTTTTTCTCTTTAAATAACACAGGGGCTCCCATGGTGGATTTCGCCCGTTCAATAAACCCCCTCGCTAGATTTTTGTCCACGTATCGCTGCATCTCCTCCATTTCAAGGGGGGACATAGCATACATTCTCGGTTGTGGGAGTTTGGCTCCTGGTACCAGTTCAATGGAGCAGTCATTGGGCCTGTGAGGAGGTAGGGCATCACATTCTTTTTCACTAAAAACCTCCACCAGGTCCCAGTATTCATTGGGGATGACTGGTTCGCCTGGAGGTGGTGAAGTGGCCACATGAGCTCGTTTGTTGGGTGGTCTAAGGTGCCCTGCAACATCCGTTGACTCAATGGGGGGGTCAGCTTCTATAGGCAGTCTCACGGTTCTCATTCCTTTCTCCCACCAGATGAATGGTTTCCATTTGTCTAACCAGGCTAACCCTAGGATCACCGCCTCAGACATTTTTGGAGCCACCAGGAAGCGAATAAACTCCCAGTGTGCACCTATTTCTAGACGTAAGGGCTCAGTTACTTGAGTGACAAGAGCCCCTCCCATAAGAGACCCATCGGCTTGCTCAAACCTCATGGGTTCAGAGAGTGATTTTGCTCGAATGCCCAATTTCATGGCAAAGGGTAAGCTAATAATACATCGGGTGCATCCAGAATCTATTAGCACATTTAAGTTCATTTGTACCCCAGATTTAGGGATTATAAGTTTGGCAGCTAGCGAAAAAGGTGGGATTTGTTGACTCACCATTGGGTCGTTCTCCCCTTCGTCCTCACTGTCGAGAGAGGGTAGAGCTGGGAGGGATCCAGCCTTAGTCCCAGCGTCCTCCTGTGCAGGGGATGTGACTTGGACAGCTAGTTCTTGGTTGATTCGATGGGATTTCCCTCTCGGTGGTTGTTGATCAGATTTCTTTTTCGCTGCGGGTCTCGGTCTGCCCTGTTGTTGGGGGTAGGGAACTGGGCAGTTCGCCGCTCGATGTCCCTGTTGTCCACATCGGAAGCATGAGAGCGGCAGCCCTATGGGTAATTTGGGTCTTTCGGTAGACGCAGTTGTTGGGGGTCTCCAGGGTGTTGGTTGTCATCTGGGTCATTCTGGTCTCAGTTCCATTTCAGGAGAGGGAGGCTTCTTGTAATGAGAGAGCTTGACGTCCAGCTTCACCGCTGTTTGGTACCACTCCTGTAGCCGATCGGGTACTTCTCGGTAAATGCAAGCCTGAGAGAGATGATCGTCTAATCCCTCAACAATGTATTGAACTAGGGATTGTTCGGACCACCCCTCTGTTCGGCCTGCTAACTTGCGGAACTCTCGCACGTACTCCAGGGCAGGCCTCCCGGCTTGTTTTATTTTGTGAATTTGTCTTGCTGCTTTGAGGCCCATGGATGGGTCCTCAAATCGTTCTTTCAGACCCAAGAGAAAGAGGTGGGGATTCCCCAGTTCGGGGGCTTGCTCACTATATAAATTATTCAGCCATTCGGCTGCTTCTCCCTCTAGGTTGGATGCAATAATGTCGACCATGGTACCTGGGTCCGGATAGTGGCAGGCCCAGCGGTTCAGGTGAGAGCGCCCTTGGTTGAGAAAAAAAATCAGTTTCTCTGATCCCCATCGAAGGTTGTTTTGAAAGGTGGTGCAACCACAGGCTGTTGCGGCCCCCACTGGGGTTGTTGCTGCTGGCCCCACCCCGGTTGTTGGTCCCATGGCTGCTGGGCTCTCTGCTGCTGACGTGGCACTCCCAGTTGCTGCTGATCCAACAGTTGTTGGGCTCTATACTGTTGACGTGGTGCTCCCAGTTGTGGTTGGCCCCATCCTGCCTGCCAATCCAATGGTTGGTGGGCCCTCTGCTGTTGATGTGGTGCCCCCAGTTGCTGTTGGCCCCATCCTGCCTGCTGATCTAACGGTTGTTGGATTCTCTGCTGTTGACGTGGTTCCCCCAGTTGCTGTTGGCCCCATCCTGCCTGCTGATCCAACGGTTGCTGGATTCTCTGCTGTTGACGTGGTGCCCCCAGTTGCTGTTGGCCCCATCCTGCCTGCTGATCCAACGGTTGTTGGATTCTCTGCTGTTGTCCAGCGGGGGCTGGTGATGCCCCCTGCTGCTGTAGGCCCCTCAATGGCTGCTGAGCAAGTGGGGGTTGTTGCTGGGCATCCCTAATCTGTAAGCTCTTCTGGCTTTTGCACTACCTCAAGCTGTTGTAAGACCTCTATTAATTGATGTAGGCTCAGAGATAGGTGATCGCTCCTCTGTGGGGGTTGCTTGGTTTCACCTCGCTGTAGGGGGCCCAGACTGGGGTTTTCTCTCTCCTTGGGGCTGAAGGCCTTGGCAGGGGACCCCAGGGGTTGGAAAACTATTTGCTCTGCAAGGGTGGGGCTGGGGGCCTCTCACAACGGGAGCTGGTCTTTGCTCCACACTTCTAACTGTTCAAATCTCTCTGCCAAGTAGTCTAACGAACCACTGCGAACTGCAGGTGGGTATTTCCACTCACCCGAGTCTTCGGTGACAGACGTCCGGGCAGCTCTCCATTGGGAGGGGGAAGGCAATATGTAGGAATCCCTTTGCTGTGACTCACGCTCATCTGCTGCTGGCAAGGCTGTGTGGAATCCTACAGAGCCTTCGCTCGGCTTATCCCAGTCTGACGACCAAATCAGCTCTCCTGATAGTTTTGGCCTCGCTCCCAGCTGGGGAGTTTGCAAGGATTTCTTTTCCACCGGCTGGCTAGCTGCCGCTCCCTTCTCTGGGGAAGCTACTGCTGCTGTCGCTCCCCCTCCTGGGGAGGTTGCGGCTGGAGGGGTGCTGGCCTCAGGCCTTCCCTCTCTTTCCATGGTGAGATCTTCCCCTTATCTTTGTCAAACTATCCCCGTTATTTTAGGGATAGTGACTGGGGTAAGGGACCCCTAAATGGTTTTAAAAGTTTTGAGTTTTTGGCTTAATGACATGGTTCTGAAAAGAAGCAGCTTTACAAAGAACTTTGAGGCTTGATTACCTTAAAGAATCCTTTAATTGGCTACATAGTTTTGGCACGAACAATAGAAAGCCAAAAACTGAAACCCCCACCACCCAAGCACTCGTGACAACACACAACTCCCTCCCTTCTTTCACAGTCATCAATTATATGCTCCAATTAATTTGAAGTGTGAATCGCTCCCTCCCTATTTTCTCCTGTTACGCTGACCTTGGCCGTGCTATGCAAAGATATTGTTATGATTAGCTGGCATACTTTCCCACTCACTGGGTTAACATTGTCTGCTTTAACTCTTGAAGTGATATGTAGGCTGAATAAGATATGTTTGCTTCTTCACATATGGCAAGCAAGAACATCCAATGTTAGCAGACTTGACACATAGTTCCTCTCAGCTGGTAATAATGTCCTACAGTAGTAAGCAATAGGAGCTTCACGACCATCTGGCATTTGATGGCTTAACACTGCCCCAATACCATAAGGTGAGGCATCACAGGCTAATGTCACTGGCAGTTTCTTGTTAAAGTGAGCTAACACGGAGCTCGAAGATAGCAGTGATTTGATTGCTCTGAATGCCTTGTCATGGTTGTTTGTCCACACCCAAGGTGCTTTTTTGTCTAGCACACGGGTCGGCAACCCGTGGCTCCAGAGCCGCATGCGGCTCTTTGAGCCATCACCTGCGGCTCCGGAGCGCCCGGGTGCCCCACCCCCTGGGAGAAGCACACCAGAAATTCCCTTTCCCGGGCTGGCCCCATCCGAGGCGGACGTGGCCGTGGAGCCACACAGGGAAGCCCCAGGATCCCCGCTGGGAGCAGGCCAGCCCTCCCACAAACCGCAGCCCAAGGGAGAGCAGCCCCTGCAATCCCCAGCCAGCGTGACCGTTGGCCCCGCCGGCCGGGAAGGCGCGCCCGGAGTCCCAGCTGCTGTGAAGGAAGAGGGAAATGCAGCAATGGTAGGAGAGGAGAGCCTCCTCCTGGGGCCTGCTTCCTTGCCCTCCTCCTCCCCTTCTTCCTCCTGCTGCCCCACGGGCAGCTCGGGCGGGCGGCGGGGCAAGAGGGTACCGGTGGGGGCCATCCAGGCCGGCGGAGGGGCTGGTCAGGCAGAGCAGCTGCATCATTGCGGCCAGGGCCAGCGGCCCCCGTGGCACCGGCCCCCGCCGCGGCCCACTGCAGCTACATCGGATGGGCGGAGGGCGAGGCCGGGCAGTGTGGAGTCCCAGCTGGGGCGGCGAACGGGCAGCTGTGTCCCTTTGCCTTCCTCCGGAGGCAGAACTCTGGCCTCCCGCAGCAGGCTGATATGCGAGCCCGAGCAGCCGTCTGCTGCCACCTTGGAAGATTTGCCGCAGCAGCTCTTTCTCCCCGTCAGCCTTCTCTTCCGCTCCCTGGGAACCTTCGCGCCAAAAGGCAGAAAGAAGAAAGTCCCAGAGAGGGAGAGCGCGCGGTGGGGGGAGAGCAGTCTTCTCCGAGGGGAGAAGCCAGGACAGCAGAGCTGCCCATACTTAAAAAAATTAACATGTATGGGGGAGGAGAATACACCGCAGCGCAAGGGCATTGAAGGAAAGGCGGGGGGAAGGGGGAGAGAAGAGGGATAGGAAGGAAAGAAAACGAAGGAAGCTCTGTAGCCACCCAAGAAAAAGCAAATTTAAATACAGTAGCTGCCAGCGAAGGAGGAGGGAGGGGAGGCTTGGCAACTTGCTGGAAGGGACCGATTCGGGGTTCTGGATCAAGGTGGGGAGGGGCGTTGGGGGGGTTCTGGCCTCGGAGGGAAGAAAATGAAGCTGATCCAGCCTCTTCAATCAAGTTCCCTGTTCTGTGCCTGCGCGCGCGCGCGTGCACGCACGCGTACGCACGCACGCACGCATTTTGCGGCTCCCAGTTTTTTTTTTTCTGAGGTAAACGGGTCAAAGTGGCTCTTTCACTTTTTCAGGTTGCCGACCCCTGGTCTAGCAGATGGTGGAGTGGCTCTGCCAATGCTGCTTTGTGTGGCCAAAACGAGTGGTAAAAGTTTAATAGTCCTAAGAATGCCTGCAGCTCCCCTTTGGATTTAGGTCTGGGGGCTTGTTGAATGGCTTTGAGTTTAGCATCGGATGGATGGATCCCAGCAGCATCTATCCGGAATCCCAGGAACTCAGTAGAGTCCACGCCAATTTGACATTTGTCCTTTTTTAACTTTAGCCCCGCCTCATGGAACCTTTGAAGCACTGCCCTGAGATGTTCAGCTAGGACTGCTGCTGATTCTCCTGCAATCAGAACGTCATCAAAATAGGGGCAAATGCCTGGTATATTTTTCAGTGTCCGTTCCATAATGCTTTGGAACAAACCGGGGGCTACACTTACCCCAAACTGCAGGCGGCGTACTCAGAATGCCCCTCTGTGGGTGACAATGGTCTGCACTTCTGCTGTGGCATTGTCAACTGGCAGCCATTGGTATGCTTATGCAAGGTCTAGTTTGGCAAACAGGCGGCCTCCTTGGAGCGAGGCGAGAATGTGGCTTACCACTGGAACTGGGTAAGTGTATTGCTGAAGTGCCCTGTTGATTGTGCACTTGTAGTCTGCACAGATGCGGACGTCCCCATTAGGCTTCACTGGGGTTACTATGGGAGTCTCCCACAGGATACTGTCCATGGGTTGGAGCACTCCCTGTTGCACTAGTTTGTCCAGCTCTGCATCAATCTTCAGCTTTAAAGCAAAGGGCACTCTGCGCGGTTTAATTCTAATTGGAGCGACTGTTGGGTCAAGATTTAGGGAGATGGGTGCCCTCTGTATTGTCCTAGGTCAGAACTGAACACATCAGCATACTCTTGGCATACTGCTACCAGGTCAGCTGCTTGTGTGCGATGGATACCCGTTACACGGATCCCCAGGGCTTCGAACCAGTCCAATCCGATGAGACTGGTGCGCTGTCCATCAACAACAACTACCATGCTGAGGGGACCCTTACAGTGGCTTCACCCCTAACAGACACACGGCAATTTTGAAAATCACTCAGGATGAGGCTTGACGGTTTGAGTTGAACTCGCCTCTTGCTTTGTCTACAAATATACTCAAAAGTCTTGTATGAAATGATTGATAGAGCTGACCTGGTGTCTAGCTCCATAGAATATGGGACCCCTTGAAGTTTAACTTGAAGTCTCAACTTCTCTTTGAGGGGGCGTTGGGCTCCCGTCCACTGAATACTTCTCCTCCCTGAACAGTATCCAACCCTGTTCTGTCCCGGGGCCCATCTACCTTTCTGAGGTACGTCTGCAGGGCTAGCTTCTTTCTGGCAACCTCTACAGACCCTGGCGATGTGGCCTTGCTTCCCACAGGCACGGCACATAGCTCTGAGAAACCTGCACTCAGTTATTTTATGTTGTCCTCCTCAGCTAGCACAGTTTTGAGGAAGGATTGCTTGTTCTGTTGCGCGATGCCGTCTAAATGACTCTTTCTGCAGCCGGTCGATCTCATCGACTTCATCTGGTTCACTCAGTCTCTCAGTGGTCTCCTGATGTATTGCTGCGGGGCTGGAATGTGTCTTCTGAGGTCGGAGAGCCTTCACTGCTCCGCCGGCAGTCTCATCTGCCATGACTTCCTTCAGAGCGTCTTGGAAGGTCAGATTCTCCTTGGCAAATAGGTGCTGTTGCAACTCTCTGTTCAACAGTCCACACACAAGTCTGTCTCTAAGACGGTCTTCCAAGTCAGGGAACTCACATTGGCGTGACGCTTGATGAAGGGCTGCCACAAACTCAGCTACTGATTCACCTGACTTTTGCTCCTGTTGTTCAAACGCATGACGCCAAGCGATTATGGACAGCTTTGGCTTGAAGTGCTCTTTTAGCCTCTTCTTTAAGTCTGCATAGGTTACTGATTCGATGCTTGCTGGCGCTACCAGATTCTCGGCGATGTCGAATGTAGCCTGTCCACACGCGCAGAGTAGAGTAGCCGCTTTCAAGCCATCTTCTCTGGAGATGTAAGAACTCCACTGTTCTGGATGGGAGACATCAAATTCGTTCAGCCTGCCCAGCTTGGCCATGGTAGTATTTAGTGAGGTCTCGGACACTGCCTCTCTTGCTGCAATAGGAGATGAACTGCCTAGATCCTGGGGACGGATCCCCAGGACACTGTGCCTCCAGTGTGGCTTACTGGCAGGCAGGGTGGGGATGTGGTCCCACCAGGGCTCTGGTGCCTGGTCTAACACCCAGTGACTTCAACTCTAATAGGCATCATTCTCTCCTACAGCAAGATCCCACCTTCATCG
The DNA here is from genome assembly GCF_001527695.2 of Protobothrops mucrosquamatus. Lineage (NCBI taxonomy): Eukaryota > Metazoa > Chordata > Lepidosauria > Squamata > Viperidae > Protobothrops > Protobothrops mucrosquamatus. The sequence goes on from NW_015389601.1 coordinate 79,993, forward strand.
CCACTATTGTGTAGTGGGTTTTTGGAGGCATTAACCAGACCGGTGTCATGCAACGCTATTTATTGCAACAGAAAACAGAACTGGCTTAACTGACAGAATGATGGCTATTTATACTTGCCGCCTCTAGGCAGCGACCAATCAAATCAAACGGTATTTTCCTGCTCAAACTTAAACTTAACTTTCCCTCCAAAAGAGTTGGAGACACATTTAAATTAAAACACATTAACTCTTTTTTTTTTAATTGAAAATTTTATAAAGTTTTTACAATATAAATCCCCCCTCCCCCAAACCCAACCCTCCCCCCCTTCACTTCCCAGAGCCAATCACAGGATTAACAATAAAATAATCATAATCTAACTAACATTAATCAACTATTAATCTAACAAATCTATAACTTCCTTTAACTCTCTTTTTTTTAAAACAAATATACAATTCAAAAACCAAATGATATTTTTTGGTTCCATATTTAAACTCAATATAATCAATCCATCTTCTCCAAACCAATATATATCTTTCTTGTGAGTAATCCTTCACATAAGCAGAAATCTTGGCCATTTCTGCTAAGTTTGAGACTTTAAATACCCATTCTTCTATAGTGGGTAAACATTTCATTTTCCAAAATTGAGCAATTAATAATCTTGCAGCAGTTATAAGATTCAACATCAACTCCATTTCTTTTACATCCAAATCTTCCAAAATACCCAACAAAAATATCTGTGGTTTAAACTTTATCTTTTTCTTAAAAATATTTTGAATATTCCACCAAATCTTAATCCAAAATACTTTAACCTCCCTACATGTCCACCACATATGAAAATAGGTTGCATCTAAATTTCCATATCTCGAACACTTAGGTTGCAAATTAGAATACATACAAGACAATTTTTGTGGATCCAGATGCCACCTATAAAACATTTTATAAAACTTTTCCCTTAAATTTTGAGCTTGAGTAAATGTTACATTTCTCATCCAAATTTTCTCCCATGTTTCCAGTAAGATCAGTTCTTGTATATTTTGTGCCCATTTTATCATACAATCCTTAACCAATTCTGATTCTGAATCCAATTCCACCAATACATTATAAATTATTTTAATATGTGCTTGAGATTGGTCTTTGATCTGTTTCATCAAATTTTCATCCTGCATAGTAATACCAACTTTTTGGTCCATACGCCACCTCATTGACAATTGATTATAATAAAACCATGAATACTCAATGTTTTCTTGTTTCAAATCTGCTAAGGATTTAAGTTGCCAATTTTGTCCAAACGGACGAAGTAATTCCTTATAAGAAACTTTGTCCAAATTAACTCCCCTAGATATCCCCTCTATTACCTGTCCTGGAGTTGCCCATATAGGAATTTTATAATTTAATTTATAATAATATTTCTTCCAGACTCGTAATAAGGCACTCCTTAAGATATGAGCCTTAAAATTTGTATCCACCTTTTTATCATAGATTAAATATGCCTGCCAACCAAATAACAAATCCCATCCTTCAAGAGAAAGTATATTCTTAATATCAATACATAACAATTAATATCACAGTTCAAGAGCACACTTAACAGGACCATCCACAAGCAACTGATTCAACAAGGTGTTGAAAGAAAAATCTTCAGGTCCAGTCCAAGCTGGGAGTAAATAAATGGAGGCTAAGACGCTGGAAATAAAATAAAATGGAGGCTGCTTGGGAAAGAAGGCTCTTGTTTATTTAGTTGCCAGAAGCTTCAGTGACACAGCATGTTTCTGGGGTGACTGACAAAATGGAGTTCAGATAGGTGGGCTTTTATACCTTCTTGGACTTTGTATTTGAAATGCCTGTTCCTGTCTGAGTACTTTGACCTGAGCTTGAGTGTGCCCTTTTGGTATTCTAACGGTGGTGGGTTAATCCTATTATGTCCTAAAGGTCATATTCCTGTCCTTGGAGCCTTGTTTTTCTAATCCCATCAGCTCAAACCTTCTCTGGGTCTGTGGTTGAAGGCATTTTGCTTATGAATAGGTGGCCCCAAATCTGCATTTCTACAGAGCTGGCCTGCTCAGTTTCTGCCTGGGGAAACTTGGGCTGTTTCTGCCTCCCCTAAGATTTTCCTCCATTATTCCTTTAGGAAAATATAATATTCTGCCTTTTTTAATATCCCCCAAGATATTTCCTTCTCTAGGAGGGTGGGTGGGTGCTGACTTTCTACAATGGTATTCCCCACACGCTACAGAACATCTACCTAGCCTCTATAACAGCTGAGTCTCGACTCACAGAAATTTGGGCACTTTTCAGCAGTCCCTGCCAGCTGCCTCCTCCTGTCACCACCCTGAGCCTCCCTACTCCCTTGGATTGGGATGGTGAAGAAGCAATGCAGATTGGAGCAGCCAGACAGGCTCCTGCAGCAGGGGAATGGCAACAACACAGATAAATTGTCCTTTTTTTCTAGTGCTGAGAACTTGGACATATGGTCAAGGACTGCTCTACTAAGCCTCCCAGAAGAGGAAATAAACAGCCCAGCAATGTCTCCAGTACTCACTACCCAGATGGGCACTGAACAAGGTTCACTTGCTTTCATGCTCAGGAGAGGTTTCCCTGCAAAGTTTGAAAGGAAAGGGGAGGGAGGATTTCTCCCCCCCCCCTTGCAGAAACACTCAATTTTTCATTCTCCAGACCCACTTTCCGAGGAGAGGTTTCCCTGCAAAGTTTGAATGGAAAAAGGAGGGTGGATTACCCCTCCCCCCCCCAACTTGCAGAAATGTTCCGTTTTTCATTCTCCAGACCCACTTTCTGAGGAGAGGTTTCCCTGCAAAATTTGGGGGCTGGTTCACAACATGGAGCATGTGACGATGATGAGTGCTGGATGTGACTTCTACATTTATTTAGAGTTATAAATCCTCACAAGCACAAGTCCTTTTGCAGCAATCTCACTGAATCAGGGGAAGGGCTTCATTCCCTGTTTGGTCAAATCCACAGAAATGGGGAAGGGGAGGGAGGAAACAGAGGAGGAGATAAACAGAAGGAAGGGAGGGTGGATATTCTATATTTTCAGTGCAGTTTGACAGTTCTTGTTGTGTCTCTCCTGCCCCCCCCCCCAAAAAAAAAATATCCTAACAGTTTGATTTTGGATACCACTGTCCATCTCTACTTTCTGATATTATTTTTTGAATAAGAGACAAACTAGTTTTACAGTTACTGTATATACCATGTATTATGCTTTCTTTGTATTTAGACTCTGGCACTAAATCCAGGTACTAAACTTTTAGATTATACCAATGCATTTAATAAAAGCCAATATTTTTTCCTGCTTCTTCTTATCCCAGCCATTTATTTATCTTGCCCTGCTTCCACATGTAGTGTTGGGAAACTCACAGTCCATAGGAGATATACCAGTTTGCTTTCTTTGGTTTCCTGACTATATTGGTCTATGTCTTCCTTATCAGTGTTTCCCATAGTTAAGGCAAAATGTCATAAATCACGGGTGTCAAACTCGCCATGTCACGTGACGTGTCACGACGTATCGCAACTCTTTTTGCATTCCCGGCAATGGGGTGGGCCCGGTTTTGGTATCATGAAACCGGCCCGTGGGCCGGCAGTTTGACACCCCTGTCATAAACAATTCCAACTAAATGTAGAATCCTGGTTTCCTTGATTGTTGGCCTACCAGAATATAAACTAGGCAAATGTCCCTTTCAGTTATAGGTATGCACATCATTCCTTTGGACCTATCAGGCAAGAGATCCTTATCTGGCCATCCTGCCAATATTACAAGCAAGAGTAGCATAAGAACATAAATCATAAGATTATGAAAAACCACAGTGATAGCCAAAGCCTTGTCTTATCCTGCATTCTATTTCTAAAGTGAGAACTTGATATCTACAAGAAGGCCACCCCACTTTGCCTCCCCAGTGACTGGATGGCTAAATGTTTAACCATCATTACTAGCAAATATAGATAAAAAATAACCTATCTTACGTGAAGTTGGCTAGACCCTTTTAAAGCTGTTTGCTGATGGCTTTTGCCACATTTTATGTTAGCAGATTTCATTTTCTAACTATGCACAATGTGTGAAGAAGAACTTGTTTATGGGTTTTTTGTGGAAGGAGAGAATCTACCTTAATTCTTTTAAATCATATGAACCCAATTCCAGAATTATTTTTTTTATAAGAAATTTTATTGGCTTTTTCATTTTTACATCAAAGTGCTTAAGAAACAACGTAGTGATGGGGATATCAATTGTTCAAAGACAAAATCATACACATATAGCTCAGGTTAGTTCATTAGAAGTTCCCTCTCTATTTCCCACATATAATATTACATATTCAAATTAATACATTTCTAAATAGAGTTCAATCAATCAAATCAATCATCAATCACATTTCAGTTATAAAAATCCAAGTCCTGTTTTTAAGCTTTACTAATTTACAATTACCATATTCCAATTAAGCTTAAATAAACATATTATTAACACTTCGGGTATCCCTCATTTCCCTTTTCCCTAACATAATAATTCTATCTAAGATAAATCTATTATTCCAACAACAACATTCTTATATTTTTCACATATAACCTATTTCTTAATCTGATAAATCATTTATTAATACTATTTCTTCTCTTGTCACAAATACCTCTTCTTCTCCCTCCATTACAAAATAATTGTCTTACTTGAAATAAAAATATCAGTCCAAAAAATACATTTCTATCTATTTTAAATATATATTCTATCAATCAATATATATCTATAAAAAGTCTTTTTAACCCATTAAATGAAATTTACCCCTCCAAATACTTATCATCTCTAATACAAGGTATTATTATGGGAAGTATCCTTTTACAAAATTCACGTACTCCGTTTATTATTAGATCAGTCAAAGTCTCTAAAGCCTTTTTAACCCATTAAGTGAAATTTTAAACCGCATTTTTAAACCTAACTCTAGCTTTCTTTCTGTGCCAAACCAGTTTCCATAGTAAGGCTTCTACATCATCAAACCTCAACATTTGAATAAAAGTATTTCTCGATACTTCAGACTGGTCAAAGTTCTCTTCCCTTTCTTCCAATGTCAACTGGATGGTATAATCAATTTTATTCCATGTTGTAATTACTAGTTGATTGTCAACGTTATCACAATTTTCAGTGGCTTGTGGCTGGATGTCAAACTCTGTTGTTTTTGGCAGTTCAGGTAACTCAGTTAAGATTATTCTTTGATCATCAAAGTTCTCCATAGATTGTATATAGGACTGTGTAAAATTGATTTGCTCAGTAGTTTCCACGGTTTCTCCCGGTGTAGATTCATAATTAAATTGTAAGTATAATTCCTCTGTCTCTTTAGGTTGTATATCTTGTTGAGTACAGGCCTCTTTGGGATTACTCTGTTCTTCCTCTGTTATTCTTTGGCCTATAGCTTGATCCATTATTTGAGAGTCAGTTTGTGGTTCTAAAATATCATCTTTGATTTTTCTCCAAGATTTCATATAAGTTTTCATATACTCCGTAGTTTCCAAGATTTTTTCCAGTATAAGTTCATAATCATGCTGTGGGTAATATTCCTCCATTTCAGTGGTGAAATAGTCTTTTAATCTTTTAATGGAGGCTGTATTTAGAAAAAGTCAACAAATATCCACCTCCAAAATTCTAGTAGGCAAATTCACTACCCAGCTGTTCCAAGTCCTTTATCTTTTCCCTTTTGTTATCATTTGAAGGTCAAGTCCATCTTCAAATAGCAAAAGGAAATACAATTGCAATGACACTTTTCACCACAAGATGTCCTCAGTGGACTGTAAAATCTTTTTTCCAAGTTAATAAAATTTTATTTCATTAGAGAAATAGAAAGAGAAAAAACAGGTATCTCCAACATAATAAATAGAGTAATAATAGTGTTTCTTTTTTTTTTCAGGACCCCTAGGTATCCAAAAAAATTAAATAGTCAATAAAAAATTAACTATTTTATTTCTTTTAAGCTCTTTTTCCCAAATAGACAGACGCCACTCTCTTAAGACAGGGAAGTAGTCAAAGACTTTTTACAGGGAAGTAGTTAGGACGAAGAGAGGGAGGAAAGGTCTCACCCAGATTCACCATGGTGGTTCTTTATGCTTAGCTGTTCTTCTGACTTTCAGCTGGTGCAGCTAGGTGATCGGCCATTTTACTGGCCGATCTTCTTCTCCGTTGGCCCTACGGAGCTGGCTCGGACTGCGGAGGGAGCTGCTGCCCCTCCACAATCGTACGAGAGCCTCCTCGATGGTGGTTGCCCCTCCAGGGTGACTTTTCGACCCGATTAGGGGTCTACTGGTGGAGGGAAAGCAGCCGGCAAAGAGACACATCTCTCCTTACGACTGAATGCGCTGTGATCCGGAACCGGAAGTCCCAATTCCAGAATTATTAAAGAGGTATCTATCTGCTGTCTCCACATCCCATACATTTTTATATTCCCATAGTTTCCCATTTTTCTAATATGAATGCCTCCAAGGTTGTGTCATTTTCAATTAGGCAAGTTGCTTCAGCTTCTTGGTCATTTTTGCTGTCCTTTTTAAAACTTTTAGTATATAGGCAATGTTATTTATCAGGTGTGGCCATTGGAGCAGTACCTGGCACCCCAATGTCAAATCTCAAATTAACAAGTATTGGGGGGGGGGTTATCTCTTTCTTAAGTTTCCTAACATTCAGTACTGGGGATTTTGTAGAGCAGGGGTCCTCAACCATGGCAACTTTAAGACTTGTGGACTTCAACTCCCAGAATTCTGATTTACTGCAATTTTGAAATGGCTGCCATGAATGCTGTGAGGAATAAAAATTCAACTCCAAGGGTGTTGGAAAACAAAACAAGTTTTATTTAAGCGTTTGTAAAGGCTGGCGGATCTCTTGGTAACTGCAAATTCCAGAGACTACACTTGAATCAATTTCAGCGTAAACTTTTATAACCTGTCCCGTAGAATTATGCCACCACGCCGAAACCAGCCGTTTGCCGCCTCCTGCCCAATGCCACTGCCATGAGGCTGCGGAACAAGCCGGGCGGCGGTAAGAAACTGGCATACCAGTTCCTTACCTCCACCCGGCTTATTCCACGGCCTAATGGCAGTGGCATTGGGTGCGACGCACGAGGCGGCAAATGGCCGCGGCCAACGGCAAACAGTCATGTCGCGCTGAAACCGGCCATTTGCCGCCTCGCGCGTCGCGCCCAATGCCACTGCCATTAGGCCGTGGAACAAGCCAGGCAGAGGTAAGGGACCAGTATACCAGATTCCCCCCTCCCCCATCAGCTTCGCCTTGTCACAGAGGCCGTCCATGCAGGCCCTTAAGTAGGGCTTACTTTCGGGGGAGGGCTTATATTAGGCCCACCCCCCTGAAAATCATCTGGGGCTTACTTTCAGAGGCGGGTTTACTTTTGGGGAAACACGGTAATTTAAAATTAACTTGAATGCATTGAAATGGCCTCACCACTAGATGTTGCAGAGCTTTTTATTTACTCGTTTACATATCATATATTTATCACAGATTCGTTTAACTAAAGTATAAATACAACCATCCTGTTTTAGAAAAGTATCACCCATCCTTTGCGCCCCCCCCCAGTGGCTGCTTCTGTGTCCTAGCTATTGCTTTATTCAACATCCGACTCCCATCTGGCAACATCCACCTCCCACTTTCTTCTACTTTCCATTTTAACAATTCTTTCCCTTTACTAGCTATCAACCTTCTCTCTTTCCAACCCACTGATCCAAGGTTTGTGAGGCAGGTGGTTCCTGAGGATGTTCTGGCACAGGAATGAACTCACAACCAGTTGCTATTTTAAATGGAGTAAGTCCAGTACTACTGTACACCATATTGTTGTATGCTACTTCAGCAAAAGGCAGGAGGTCAGCCCAATTAGTCTGTTGATAATTAACGTAACATCTGATGTATTGTTTGACCATTGTGTTTGACCATTCAGCTGATCCATTTGTGCTCGAATGAAAAGCCAACGAAAGTCCTTGAGTGGATCCAATTAGCTTCAGGAAATCTTTCCAAAACTTAGCAGTAAACTGTATCCCCCTGTCCGATATAATTCTCTTTGGGGCACCATGTAGGCGGTATTATATGTTTCAAAAACATTTTTGCTAACTTCTGCGCAGACAGGAGCCCTGAGAAGGCTACAAAATCAGTTTGTTTGGAAAAGAGATCAATGACAGTTCATATTACTGTATTACCTCTACTTTCTGGTAATTCAACAATAAAATCCATAGCTATTTCCTCCCAAGGCAGTGAAGGATCGGCTACTGGTTGCAGCAACCCAGGAGGTTTTCCTGGTTGTTTTTTCATGGTGGCGCAAACAGCACAGCTTTTTACATATATTTCAATGTCCTTTTTCATCCCTGGCCACCAAAACTGCCTTCAAACCAAATATAACATTTTTAGAAATCCAAAATGACTACCCAGTTTGGCGTCGTGACTGTGCTGAAGCGCCTGGAACCTGAGAGTGTCAGGCAGGTATAACTTAGAGCCTTTCCATGCTAACCCATCCTGTTGGGTCATTATAGTCTTATTTGCTTGGAACCAAGTGTCAGTTTGTAATGCTTCCTTCGCCACTGACTATTTGAGGAGTCTGTGTGTGTGTCTGGCTCCGGGTAGTTATTTGTGCCGCTGATTCTGGAGAGGGAATGATAGAGTTAACAATGTCTTCTCGTCGGCTTTTGTACTGGGGGCAGTCTAGACAAGGCGTCAAACAGGAAATGTTTTCCCCCTAGGGAAATATTTTAACTCAAAATTAAAACAATTGAAGTATTGTGCCCAATGAACTTGTTTGGGGGACACCCTTCTGGGGGTCCTTAGGGCCTCCAGGTTCTTATGATCAGTCCACACTTCAAAAGGCACTTTGCCCCCCTCTAAGAAATGGCATCACGTTAATAATGCCCAACTCACTGCGAAGGCTTCCTTTTCCCATATAGCCCACCGCCTTTTGGTGTCTGTTAATTTCTTGGAGGTGTAAGCACAGGGTTGTAGGTCCCCTTTTTGATTCCTCTGCAGTAGAACAGCTCCCACTGCAACTGTCAAAGCTGCTAACATTGGATGTTCTTGCTCTGACAAAATATGCAGAGCTGTGTGGTATTTTTAGAGTTAACTCAGAAGACGCTGGGAGGGGAGAAGGAAGAAAGTATGAGTTGTAAACGGAAGAGAACCTTTGCCCTTCAAAATAATTGGAGAACGTAAATCATGACAGCAAAATAAGGGAGGGGAAATGCTAGCAAAAATAACTGCTCGGGGGGGGGTGGAGATTTCAGATCTTAGCATCCTTTCATCATGCCGTGCCGACATTTTGTCACATGAATAAAAAGACTTTTTAGGATAAACAATGCCTGGAAGTTCTTTGAAGTGTTTCATTAGTCGGAACCTTGACATCAACATCACTGGCATTGACCTGGACTATAAACTGCTCCTCAGGATCAGGGTGTTTCAAAACAGGTTCAGCAGCGAATAGTCTTTTGAGGTTTTTGTATGCCGCTTGGCATTCTAGCAACCAAGGCAGGGGTTGACAGGGCCACAGCATTCCCCCCCCCTCTTCCGGTTTTTAGCAATTCGATGATTGGCAAAATTATCTTGGCAAATGAAGGAATGAATTGCTGGTAGAAATTCGCAAACCCTAGGAAGCTTTGAAGCTGCTTTCCGGTTCGTGAAGGCTGCCATTCTAGCACAGCTTTTACCTTGGTGGGGTCTATTTCCACCCTCTCACTAGAGATCCTGTATCCAAGATAGTCAATTCGAGTTTGATGGAATTCACACTTAGAAAGTTTAGCATACAGTTTGGCTTTCAATAACTTCTTTAGCACTTCAAACACTAGTCTTATGTGCTCGCCATGGTTTCCATGTAAATAAGGATGTCATCAAGATAGACTAGAACCCCCTTATATAGGTGATCATGTAGCACCTGATTAATTAATTGCATGAACATAGCAGGGGCCCCTTGGAGGCCAAAAGGCATGACGTTAAATTGAAAGCGTCCCAGGGGGCAGTTGAAAGTGGTTTTCCACCCATCTCCTTCTTTAATACGGACCCAATAATAAGCCTCTCTCAAATCCAGGTTAGTGAAAATCTTCCCCATCGCCAAGTGGGCCAACATATCCTTCATCAAAGGAAGGTGGTACATATTTTCCACACTGACTGCATTTAACCCTTTAAAATCCACGCATAATCTCAGCAAACCACCTTTCTTCTCCTTAAACAGCACTGGGGCAGCCACTCGGGATTTTGCAGGTTGAATGAAGCCTCTGGCCAGGTTTTTGTCAATGTACTATCTCAGTTCTTTTAACTTAGTGGGCGTCATTGAATACATTTTTGGCTTAGGTAATTTAGCTCCTGGTAAGATTTCAATTGCACAATCAGCCGCCTGGTGAGGGGGAAGAATGTCACACTCCTTTTCACTGAAAGCTTCCACCAGATCCTGATATTCACTTGGCACAAGCTTAATCCCTGGAATGGGTTCTACAGCCACTCCCAATACTTCATGGGGCTGTCGCTGATCTTCCATAGAGACAGCGTCTTGCACCTCACCTGGTATAAAAGGAGGGGAAGGTCCTGTTGCCAGCCTTAGTGTCCTCACTCCATTCTCCCACCAAATTAAGGGACGCCATTTATTGAGCCGAGCCAAGCCAAACCGAGAATGACAGCTTCGGTCATCTTTGGAACTACTACAAAACGGATAATTTCCCAGTGCTCCCCCAATTCTAAATGCACGGGTTTGGTTAAATGCGTAGCAGGAGCTCCCCCAATGAGAGACCAGTCTGCCTGCTCAAATCTTATAGCCAAGGGCAGAAGTTTTGCCTGAATTCCTAACTTCAGTACGGTGGGGAGATTAATTAAGCACTGGGTGCACCCAGAGTCAATTAAAACATTTAAGTCCAACTGGGCCCCTGTTTGGGGCACTATGATTTTTGCAGACAGGGTAAAAGGTGCTATGGGCTGGCTCACTATAAGGTCGTCCTCCCCGTCATCATCACTGTCATACAACTCTGGCATCGGCAGTTGCTCTGGCATGGCCTCCAGTTTTCCCCCCAGTGGAGAAGTAACCTTGGCAGTCTGCTCTTCGCTGGCTCACTTGGACATCTCCCACACTGAGCGTGGCTTTCCCTTTGGCTTAGCTGTGGCAGCAGGGGCACTCCTTGCCTGGGGGAAAGGGACCGGACATTCAGCTGCTCGATGACCTAACTGGCCACACCTGAAACACTTGATGGGAGGCCCTGATGGCACTCGATAGGAACCGGTGACTGCCATAGCTGGAGGGCATCGAGCTGCTGGACGTTTCTCTTGGCTCCGCCTTGGCCTGAAATCCAAGGTGCTAGGCTTCGGGTGCCGATCCAGCTCAATGTCTAGGGTTATGGCCATGCAGTACCACTCACGGAGCTGGTCAGGGATGCCTTGGTAGGTGCATGCCTGGAAGAAATCTTGATCCAGACCTGCTCAGAAATGGCAAATCAGTGAGCGTTCTGGTCACTATCTGAGCCTGCCAGCCACTTTCCTGAACTCACAAACATACTCTTTAGCTGGCCTCCCCCTCTGCTTCAGGTCATGGATGTCCTTCTCAGCTTACAAGGCTTGGGACTCATCCTCGAACCTGGCTCTCAGCTGAGCCATGAATAAATTGATGTCCCACAACTCAGGGGCTTGTTCATCATGTAGGGTGGTCACCCACTCGGTGGCTTTCCCTTTGAGGTTTGCTGCCACTGCATCAACCATCCCAGCCTCATCAAGGTAGGCATGAGCGTGGCGGTTCAGGTGGGCCCAGACCTGATTCATGAAAAATGACAGCTTTTCAGGGTCTCCATCAAAAGTAGGTTTGATCGGAAGTGGCTCTAAGGGCCGTGGTCCCCAATAAGCCTGTTGTATGCCTGGTCTTAAGCATTGAAGTCATGGGGGAGCTACATCTGGAAGCCTTCTGGGCTGAGCTCCTGGGCTTGCAGGACGCCGATCTCTATCGGGAGTACGTTGCTGCATAGGACTCGAAGCTGAGGCTGGCTGAGGCAGAGGTGAAGCAGCACAAGCCATCGCTACAGGGCTTGGGCTCTACCAAGGAGGAGGGAGTGTAGGAGACCTCCTGTGTTCTCTTCCTCCAGAGATTACCCAGCGGGCGACAGGTTCAACTTCTCCAACCTCCAGCCGGTCAATTTTTTCTCTCAGTCTCTCCACGGAGTGGCTGTGGATGGCCATCAGGTACTTCCATTCACCTGAGTCATCCCAGCCAGCAGGTCGTTTCACTGTTCTCATCACAGGCGATCACAGGTTGCGTGATGACAGCAGAGGGAATTCTGCCTCAGCAGCTTTACAGGTGCTCCGTCTCTATGAGGCAATCTCAGGCTGATCAAGCTCCCCTAAAGTTAAGGCTCCCTCCAACTGTCCCAGACCCTCCGTCGAGGCCACCCAAATCTTCAGCCAAGCACCCATGGCCGAGGCTCCACTCTCCACCTGAGCGGTAGCCTGGGTTCCAGCAGCTGACGTTGCGCTAAGGCCTGAGGATCACCTCTCCTCTCTTCTCCATCTCAGATTCTTCCCTGAGTCTTTGTCATCCTCCTACAGATGTTAGGTAGGCGACTGGGGCTCAGGACCCCAATGAATGATTAGGAGTCTTGGTTTAATGTCATGGTTCCGATAGATGAGGCCAAATAAAGCAGAACTCCGAGGCTTGAGGTTTCCTCTGAGAACATGTTTATTGGATACAAAGTATCGGCACAGTCAAAAGTGAAACCAAGACTAAAATCCCCTCCCAAAAGCAACAGTAATACAAAGTTACAGTCCCACTCCACTGGCTATGCAATCAACTACGTTCCCCAATAACACATCCAGGTGGCCTTTCTAATACTAAAAATATCCTCCCCAGCTGAGGGAAACAGAAATGACCTTGGTTCCCATGGGATAGAAAAATGTTTAGTCTAATAGAAAATGTCCCACCCCCGCACCCCATCTTGTGGCAACCAGAAACAAGGAAAATGGCTTTGGCCAGGTCCGTTGCAAGGTTGACAGTTGGATCCTCTAAAGAGAAAACAGATCCTGCAGAGAAATAATTTTCCCTAACAAGCAAGGGACTCAAAAGTCACAGGATTTATAACTCTAATTATAAGGAAAAGGCCAAGAAACTTCAGTCCTAACTTCTTACTGGGCAGCTTAAGTCTTAAGTACTTAGTGGACAAATACACCTTTTCCCCTATGCGAAATGGCCTCTGAGGGGTCTGCTTCTTATCAGCTTGTTCCTTGTAAGACTTTGTGTCTTGTGTTACAGCTTTTTTCGCATTAGTCCAAACAGGTTGCCAAGAAGCAACCCACTGATCCAAGGTTGGGTCACTCTATTGCTTTACTCCACACTCCCACTGTTCCAGGTTTACAAGACCCCCAACACACGCAGTCACTCGAGGGACTTTGTAAAAATGATTGGGTCTTCCCAGGGGCTCAGTTCTGCTTTTCATCCGAGTACAAATGGATCAGCAGAATGACCTAACGCAATAGTGGAACAGTACCTGTGTTGCTATGTCAACTATCAGCAAACGAACCAGTCAGAACTCTTGCCATTTGCAGAAGTGGCATATAACAATGCAGTGCAGAGCAGTACTGGTTTCACTCCATTTAAGTTAGCCATGGGGGTGGAGTTCATGCCCATTCCAGAGTGCCCACAGGAACCCTCATCCTCAATCACTCTAAGTGACTGGGTGGGTTCTTTTAAAAGGGTTTGGAGTGATGTGAAGAAGGCTTTAGCTAAGGCAGCCAAAAGTCAGAAAAAACAGGTAGATAAGAAGCAAGCTCCCCAGGAGACGTTCCATGTGGGAGATAAAGTGTATCTGTCTACAAAGTATCTTAAGCTGAGACAGAGTTGCAAAACATTAGGGCCAAAATACATAGGTCCTTTACCCATAGTGAAAGTCATTAACCCTGTGACCATAGAGTTGAAATTACCAAGATTGTTGGGTAAGGTGCACCCAGTGTTCCATTGTATCTTACTGAAGCCATACAAGGAATCCACACAGAGACAGTAGGCAGTCCCCGCCCCAAAAGTGGTAGAAGGGGAAATGCATTATGAAGTAAAGCGAATCCTCAATTCCAGAATCCACAAGGGGAAGCTGCAGTACTTAATCCAATGGGAGGGTTAGCCAATGTCAGAGTCTAGATGAGTGAAGGCCCAATATGTAAAAGTGGACCGTTTGGTAAAACAATTCCACACAAAATACCCCCGGAAGCCAGGACCAGTAAAAGGAAAACATTAGCAAGCATTTATGTGTATTCTTTTTGTTTTCCCTTTTCTTCCTGGGGGGGGGACCTGTCAATCTGCGAAGCCTACTGTCTTTAGGACCACCGCATGCTTCTAGTTTGCCAACAGTGCAGGAGGAGGAAGAGAGGAAAGTTTGAATCTACAGGTGCTCCTTATCAACGTGAGAGCTGAAGAGTTGTTTTGGCGAACTAAAGTTTCTTCTCATAACAATTACCAGAAGATATATTGGACAATGTGAACTGAACTGTCAGAGAGGGGAGGGGAAGTTTTACTCTTTTAATTATCTGTTTCCCGGCAATGCTTTAGAGTTAGCTTTCCTTTAAACTTTCCGGATTGTTTTTGCCTAATAAAGTTAACATTGGAGTTCATCATGTCTCTATTGTTTTGCTTGGTTGGGCTTATTCAGCCTAACTATGACACTGCCTTAGCTTTCGATTTTGTGTGCCCAGGGCATAATAATAATAATAATAATAATAATAATAATAATAATAATAATAATAATAATAATAATAATAATAATAATAATAATAATAATAATAATAATGATAATGATGATGATGATGATGATGATGATGATGATGATGATGATGATGATGATGATGATGATAATAATAATAATAATAATAATAATAATAATAATAATAGTAGTAGTAGTAGTAGTAGTAAAGTTGGAAGGAACTTGGAGGTCATCTAGTCCAACCCCCTGCTCAGGCAGGAAACCCTATACCATTTCGGACAAATGGCTGTCCAGTCTCTTCTTAAAAACTTCCAGTGTTGGAGCATTCACCACTTCTGGAGGCAGGTTGTTCCACTGGTTAATTGTTCTAACTGTCAGGAAATTTCTCCTTACTTCTAGGTTGCTTCTCTCCTTTCTTAGTTTCCACCCGTTGCTTCTTGTCCTGCCTTCAGGCGCCTTGGAAAATAGCTTGACACCCTCTTCTTTGTGGCAGCCCCTGAGATATTGGAACACTGCTATCATGTCCCCCCTCGTCCTTCTCTTCATTAAACTAGACATACCCAATTCCAGCAACCGTTCCTTATATGCTTTAGCCTCCAGTCCCCTAATCATCTTTGTTGCTCTTCTCTGTACTCTTTCTAGAGTCTCAACATCTTTTTTACATCGCAGTGACCAAAACTGGATGCAGTATTCCAAGTGTGGCCTTACCAAGGCATTGTAAAGTGGTATTAACACCTCACGTGATCTTGATTCTATCCCTGTTAATGCAGCCTAGCACTGTGTTGGCCTTTTTGGCAGCTGCAGCACACTGCTGGCTCATATTTAGGTGATTGTCCACTAGGACTCCTAGGTCCCTCTTACAGTTACTACTATTGAGCAAGGTACCCCCTATACTATGCCTGTGCATTTGGTTTTTCTTGCCTAAATGTAGAACCTTGGTTTTTTCACCATTGAATTTCATTTTGTTAGATAGCACCCAGTGTTCAAGTCTATCCAGATCCTTCTTTATCTTAAGCCTGTCTTCTGGAGTGTTGGCTATTCCTGCCAGCTTGGTGTCATCTGCAAATTTGATGAATTCCCCATCTATCCCCTCGTCCAAATCGTTGATGAAGATGTTGAAGAGCACTGGGCCCAGAACAGAGCCCTGGGGCACCCCACTACACACTTCCCTCCATGTAGATGCGGTTCCATTGAGGACCACACGCTGAGTATGGCCAGTCAGCTAGCTACGGATCCATCTGGTGGTGGTGCTTTCTACCCCACATTTTTCTATCTTGTCAAGTAGTAGGTTGTGATCTACTTTATCAAATGCCTTACTGAAGTCCAAGTAAATTATGTCCACAGCATTCCTCTGATCCACTAATTTTGTCATTTGGTCAAAGAATGCAATAAGATTTGTCTGGCATGATCTATTTTTGACAAACCCTTGTTGGCTTTTAGTAATGACTTTGTTTGCCTCTAGGTGTTCGTTGATTCGTTGTTTGATTATCTTTTCCAGGATCTTCCCAGGTATTGAGGTCAGGCTGATAGGTCTGTAATTTCCTGGGTCCATTTTTTTTCCTTTTTTTGTAGATGGGAACTACATCAGCTCTTTTCCAGTCCTCTGGTAGTTCCCTGTGCTCCAGGACCTTTGAAAAATATAGTTCAGTGGTTCTGAGATCACATCTGCCAGTTCGTTGAGAACCTTGGGGTGTAATTCATCTGGTCCTGGCGATTTGAACTCGTCTAGGCTGGACAGGTGCTCACTTACCATTTTCTTGCCTATCTTAACTTGTGTTTCTATTCTGTTTTTTATGGCACTATTGTTGATAGGTTGGGCTGTTTTTTCCCTTTGTGTAAAGACAGATGCAAAAAACGAGTTAAATAGTTCTGCTTTCTCCCTGTTGCTTGTCACCTTCTTGCCACTTTCACCCACTAATGGACCAATCATTTCCTTCACTTTTTTCTTGTTTTTTACATGTTGAAAGAAGCTTTTTTTGTTATTTTTGACTTCGGTCGCAAGCCTTAGTTCATTTTGAGCCTTGGCTTTCCTCACTTCATCTTTGGAGGCTCGGGTTATTTGCTGATATTCTGACTTAGTTATGTACCCCTCTTTCCACTTTCTATACTTGTCCTTTTTATCTTTCAATTTGTCAGAGAGTTCTTTATGCAGCCATGCTGGTTTCTTTTGAGAGCTGTTATTTTTCCTCTTTGTTGGTATTGTGCTAGACTGGGCTTTTATTATCTCATTTTTCAAAATTTCCCAAGCTTCTTGAGTTGTTTTCCCCTTGAGGATTCTCATCCAT
>NW_015389601.1:98413-103054 GCF_001527695.2 Protobothrops mucrosquamatus
ACATCTTTTCATTGGACCAGCTACAGACATCGTGACTAATATATCCAAAGCCTTCCCCTTTACACCACTCCTTTAGCCACATATTGAATTGTGCTATGCGCTGGCCTTTTCCATTTTGCTCCTTATACACTGGTAAAACCTCTGAGAAAGTAAGCCTACAGCCTATTCTGCTAAGTTCCTTCCCCAAGCTCTGGAAATCGTTCTGCACAGAGAATACATCTTTTTGGGACAGATCATTAGTGCCAAGATGTACGATAGCCTCCACATCACAGTCCTTGCTGCCATTCTTGATTATTTTAGAAATACGCTTCTTGTCCCTACTGGCAGTAGCACCTGGAAGACACCTGACCTCTTTCAAAGCCTCTGTGTCCTTTCCTAAATTTACATCCCTTATAATTGAATCACCTACCAGAAGGTAGCTTCTCTTTTTGGATGCCTTTTTGTTCTTGCATGACTGATGTGTAATACCTGATTCACACTTCTCCCTGTCGAAATCTAGTTCTTCATCTCGGACCACAATCCCCTGCTTATTTGAGTTATCATCACAAATACCTTTACCTGTCTCCTTAATGTCCCTATTAAGGTCAGCAAGGGCACTGTAACTGTTGTGCAGGGACACAGCAAAAGCTTTGGGTTTATGGTTCACAGCTCTCACCCTGCCAGATCCCACGGTTGTCCACACTGCCCTTCTCCTGCAGGATCTTTGTGGTAGAGGGGGCTGATAGCACGGAGACTTACTAGAGTAGAGGGGCTGAACTGGACACCTAATTTCTGCCTGAAGAGCAGAGATTACAGACCCTAGATAAATAATCTGTCCTTGTAGGCTAGTGATTTGTTTACAGATAGGACAGTTTCCAAGTTTGAAAAGGGTACTGCGGAAGACAGCTGCAAAGCAAGTGTTGCACTGAACTAAGCCAGACATTCTTAGATACAGGGAATCTCAGATGCACTTGCCCTGAATGTACTGCTGCTGTTTTTGATTTTTAGTTATATAATTATATAATTCGTGCGCCGTTAGGTGCGCAAGCCGCTACTTTGAAATGGAGTTTAAATACAGTATAAATACAATATAAATACAATGGAGATCCAATCAGGGCCTAGCTACTATCCTGGTGCAATCTCCCAAGACTTACAGCTCTTGCATCAGCTGAATGCAGTATAGCACGTCCTGGCAGCTCTGGGAGCAGTTGAAATGGAGTTTAAATATAGTATAAATACAATATAAATACAATGGAGATCCAATCAGGGCCTATCTACTATCCTGGTGGAATCTCCGAAGACTTACAGCTCTTGCATCAGCTGAATGCAGTATAGCACGTCCCGGCAGCTCTGGCCGGGAGGTTGAATTGAGGCTTTTCACCAATGTGCAAGCCAGGCTGTTAATATTCCTGAAATTGCACACAACGAGCCCTGGGACTCCCACTAATGAGAGTGCCATTGCAACATATTCTGCCTTACTGGGCAGCACCATTTGTGAGTCACAATCAAATGTTGGGAATTGGAGATCTCTTTTCTGCCACCTTCTCAGTGAGAGCATAAGGATTGTTAATCGCCCAAGGATGCATGGTCCCCCTGTGGAATTGGCAGGGAGGTATGAATAGGCCTTAGTGCCACAGAGCAAGAACCACCCTAGGGGGAGCTTTACATTGAGGTAGGTGAAGGGGATAGCCTCAGTGTGGTTCTGAATGGTGTGTGTGTGCAGCTACTCCTACAAGCCAGGTAGTACAAACATCCTTGACAATTTCCCTTCAACCAAACTGAAGTCCGAGGTGTTCAGGACTTGCTGTGACAACCACTCCCAAATGCCACCCCTCCATGAATCCATTTATCTGGCCAATTACAGAGCAAATGAGGGGGGACTTACAATGAGCTCCCCCCCTTGAGGAGAGTCCTCAGTCTCCACTCGTCCATCTCAGGGTCTTTCTTGAGCTTTATGGGCAGGATCTTTGGTACCAGGTTTGGTTCAGCACCATGGTCGAGGGCAGCTGGCTTGAAGTGGGACCAGTGGATCCAGGTGTACTGTATTTCTCAGCTACTTTCACAGCTGTCTGAGTGTCAGGAGTACTTGGAAGGGTCCTTTCCACTTGGGCTGCAGAGGTGATTTTGAATGGGTGGAGGGTCTCCTCTAGAGGCAGTGTCTGGGTCACTGAGCTCTGCTTCCACAGGTTGCAGAGTCATCTATGCAGGGCTGAAAGATATGAGGACAAGACCACCTCCCCCCTTTGTGGGTGACCCTCCCAGAAGAGGAATTGTTGGTCTGACATGAGAAATGGAGAACAGAGGAGAAGAGATGGAGAGGTGGAATGGGGTGGATAGCTTGCAGGCAGGATTTGAAAAGACATTAACACTACAGTTGTTAAAGAAACAGATAAACCAGTCACAACAAAATGGGGACACCACAGATGAGAAAAAGAAAAAGAAAAAAAAAAAGAGACAAGCTGGATTCTGGTAATAAGGAAAAGATGTCTGGTGATGAAAGAGAACAAGGAAAGATGAAGGGTCCCACCTCTGCAAATGAACAAATGCAACATAATTTTTTGTAAAGCACATATTAAAGGGGACTTAAAGACTGACAGCTTGAGAATGCTGGGCAGTTTGAGAATGCTGCAAGTTCCAAACAATTTTAACAACACAATATTCTACAATTTGTGAGGGGCATGGAGAACCCACCTTTGACCTTTGTTTTAAAGTATCTAAACATCCTGACAGCATTTGGCCCAGTATTATCAATACACAGTTCAGATGAAAAGACCACACCATTTTAGAGATTCAAAAGTGCCTATATGTTTCAGGACCAGTTTCACAGCAACTTTACTAACTACTGCATGTTCATCCTTGATCGATGACAAGTAAAGTAACTTAATAAGGAAAGGTTATTTCCACACAAGCAAACTTGAGTTCATGAGGCTCCTGTGGATGGACATACCTCATGTTTTAGAAAAAAGACAGATAGATAAAACCCACTTACGATACATACAGAAAATAAACTTTTGTTGAGAGTGAAAATTTGGCAGCTATGTGCCTCTGTTTTCATCTTGCCATTATTGTTATTGTTAATTGTTAATTTTAATTTGTATACCGCCCTTCTCCCATAGGACTCAGGGCGGTTCACAGCATATTAAAAAACAAATAATATACACAAAATACAAAAATACAGAAATACAAAAATAAAAACCCCAATAAAAGCCGAATTAAAAACCAAATATTGCCAGCTGTGTTTCCGATTAAAATTACTTTTAAAATCATCCNGGGGTGGCCTGGGGTGGAAATGTACAGCTGCGTATCATCAGCGTACTGATGGAAATCCACCCCAAAGCCACGAATGATCTCCCCCAGCGGCTTTACATAAATATTGAACAAAAGGGGGGAGAGGACCGACCCCTGAGGCACCCCACAAGTTAGGGGCCTAGGAGTCGACCTCTGTCCCCCTGCCAATACAGACTGCGTAGGGTCGGTGAGGAAGGAGGAGAACCACCGCATAATGGTGCCTCCCACTCCTAACTCACTAACTTAGAGTAAAGGGAGGGAGGTGTTGCTTTTGAATGAGTTAGATGAGAAACGAAACCTCTCCATTTCTACGGAAGCTTGCTGAGAGTCGGCAGTATGGAAATCTTTCAAGGACATTATAGCAGGTATGAAGAAGATAGCAGACAGGTTCCATAACAAAGAGAGAACTTGTTTTACATGAGCTACAGTATGTGGACATCTGGGAGGTTTGGCTGGGAAAGTCATTGTTATATGCTGTGGTCTGATGCCTTGGGATTTTAGAGTTAGTTTTAACTCGCCTTTACCAGGCCATGTATTCAATAAACATTAAGCTTTTTAGAAATGAAACTAATTCTGGACTTTTATTTGGATACTCAAGCTGGAGGATGATGTTAAGTCCGGAGAATAATGGCGCTTGAAGCAATGCATTTCTAAACATGTCTTTATTCTCTGACTACAGTCAACGAACAACCCGAGCAGAGGCACACAGGCCTCTATTTATACCCTCTGATCCCCGGGCAATTTCAACCAATCACAGGCAGTCTTTTCCTGCCTTGAGCATGCGCGCAAGGCCGGCGCCACTCAGTCTGGTCCTGGGCAGCTTTTGCAAATGCCCGGGACTCTTGCATCGTCCCGAGCCTGCTTTTGCAGGCTCAGGACACAACACCCCTCCCCCCTAGATAAAGTAATGCAGCGCCCAACATGGACGCCACCTTTGGTGGATACTTTGTTCACGTACTGTTACAATAAATGTACATAGTGTAAGAGGTATGGTTCCGTTCTGTCTTTTCTGAGAACCAATGCCCCCAACCCAGTTTCCAAAGAGCTAATAAGTCTGGACCTCATGTTCAGGTTCCTAAACTCTTGCTCACCTCACGTAATCTGCAAGGTATTTATGAGGGCCTTTTACCCGTAGCGACCTTCTCGGACCTGGAGAACTTGTATTGTTTTCCCCATTGCTTTCAACACTAGGTGAATTACCCTGTGGTTGTCTAGTGACTGCTGCCTGGCTTCCCTGCCCGCCTCCAAGGCTCAGGAAGTCAGGACTCTGCTGTTCACTATACCTGGTTGACCTACCTCTTGGGGAGTTTTCTGAGCCCTCTGAGCTCATGTCAGTGTTCCCTGAAGGTGTGTAATTTCCCTGGCTCCTTTCTG
>NW_015389601.1:107279-108846 GCF_001527695.2 Protobothrops mucrosquamatus
AGTCCGGAGAATAATGGCGCTTGAAGCAATGCATTTCTAAACATGTCTTTATTCTCTGACTACAGTCAACGAACAACCCGAGCAGAGGCACGCAGGCCTCTATTTATACCCTCTGATCCCCGGGCAATTTCAACCAATCACAGGCAGTCTTTTCCCGCCTTGCGCATGCACGCAAGGCCGGCGCCGCTCAGTCTGGTCCTGGGCAGCTTTTGCAAATGCCCGGGACTCTTGCATCATCCCGAGCCTGCTTTTGCAGGCTCGGGACACAACAGATGACACTTTTCTTCTAAAATCATTCCCTCCCGACAACCTAGGGCTGTTCTTAAAGGCACAGAGAGGAAAAAGGGAATACAGTTCTTGTCACTCCATTTTGCTGGCCAGGCAAACTAGGGTGAAGGAATTTTCTTTTTATGGCTTATTTTAACATTTTTTTCCCTAACAGAATTTAAAAATTCTTTTCTCTAGGGATTACAGACATTTAACTGTTACATTTACCTTGAGGGCACACAAAGACAAAGGAAAGAAAAAAGAAAAGGAAAACAGAATTCTCAGGTTTACACACTCTGGTCAGTCTCACTGTAAATCTTAGTTAACTTAAATTAGGAAAGGCAAAAATCTAAACAAACATATTACTTGCTCAGTGATTGCATAGAAGGGGAGAAAGATCAATGTTACTATATTTTTTCTTTTCTTTTAAGTACCTTTATTTAGCCAAGTTGGTTTTCCTGCTTCATCCCTGAGCAAAGTCCATTTCCTGCATAACTGGTGCACGCTGTAAGGACCTGCCCCAGCTGTCCCTATCAGGAAAGTACAACTCTTGACACCATGTGGTTAATCAAAATAACTTTTACTGAGAAACAGTGGTTGCAGTAAAGTCAAGAGGAATCTAACATTCCTGCGCAAAGAACCAAGCTATTCTTCCCCCTTTGAAACCCAACCCCCCTAACCAGTCCACTGGCAGCCAATACTTTTATATCTTCGGTTCTTTAGGCATTGAATGAGACAGAGTGTTGAAACAGCAAACAAGTTTATTAACTCAGAACAGAAGCAGCCCTAAAGGCTGCTGCACAGCTATTTATACAGTTAGCCTCTAGGTGGCAACCAATAGGTTTGAAGTAACAGTTTCCCGCCCCAAACCTCATTATCAGCTTGGAGACAGCCAGTCTGGCTTTCAGTAACAGCAACTGTTAAACAATACAGCAATGTAGGTCAGACATTAAGCAAGTGATTTAAAACAGTTGTGGCCAATACATTACACCCCTTCCCCCTAGATGGCTCAAACTCTCAATTGCTGTACATCTCCACCCCAGGCCACCCCAACGATGCCCTTGACGTGATGACCCGTTGCCTGGAGGCCGTACGGGTCTCGATGGGGAGGAACAGACTCAGACTCAACCCTTCCAAGACCGAGTGGCTGTGGTTGCCGGCGCCCCGGCATAGCCAGCTGACTCCATCGCTGTCTATAGGGGGCGAAACTCTGGCCCCCTCAGAGAGGGCACGCAACTTGGGTGTCCTCCTGGATCCGCGGCTGACACTGGAAGACCATTTGTCGGCCGTGACCAGGGGG
>NW_015389601.1:110245-114307 GCF_001527695.2 Protobothrops mucrosquamatus
AAAAAAAAAAAAAAAAAAAAATAGTCCTGCAGATATTTAGGCGGCCTTCTTGACTGTTCTCAACGTCTAGGGGTTGCAGGGGTCTCCCAGTCTACCCGCTCGCCTGCCCGGCTGGGTAGACCATGACTCTGAGGTCCAGTGAAGTCAGGTTGACTCGGGTCCCTTTGGCTGGCCAGTCCCGGTTGGCCCAAACCAAAGTCCAATCGTGCAGCAAAGTCTGCAGGGCTGTCCCTCAGCGCAGTTTGCCGGTCCTGTTCAGCGGATACTGTCTGTCTGTCTGGGGGAAGCTCTCCTACGGCCTTTTCCCCATCTCCTTGAGTAAGAGTTCTGTTGGAGCGTGCAAGCTCCTCTGTTGGGCCACTGTCGCATGGCCCTTGCGTGAGGCCCTCTTGAGAGGCCTGAGCCAGCGACTGGTTCGCTAGCCTCCGACGCAGCTGGTCAATGTGCCGGCGAATGACTTGCCCATCTTCCAGGACCACCTCATAAGAGAGTGGTCCCGACACCTTAACAACCACTGCTGCCACCAACAAAGCCCCTTGCCCATAATTCCAGGTCCAAACCCGGTCACCCACTTGCAAATTCCAAGGTGCCTTTGGCTGAGCAGAGTCCGAGGCAACCCGGTCGGGGTGCAGCCTGTCCAGCTTGGTGATCAAACGTCGGCCCCATCTGAGTTCGGCAGGGCTTCTGCCCGTGGCGGTACAGGGAGTTGTGCGTTGGCAGAGTAGAAAATCTGCCAGTCTGTGGTGCCAATCCCCTGTGACAATCCGTTTTAGTGATTCCTTGGTTGTGCGGACCATGCGTTCCGCTTGGCCGTTCGAGGACGGGTGAAAGGGAGCCGACGTGGCGTGCCGTATTATATTTGCCCTGAGGAAAGACTGGAATTCAGAAGCGGTAAACTGAGCCCCATTGTCTAAGACTAACACGTCTGGAAGTCCGTGTGTTGCAAAGATTCTGCGCAGTTCCTGGATGGTCCTGGCAGTAGTCATAGTAGGGACTGGTGCGACCTCTAACCATTTAGAATGGCTATCTACCATTATTAGAAACAGCTGTCCCTGAAAGGGCCCGGCAAAATCGATGTGGATTCTTGACCATGGTGTGTGAGTGTCCTCCCATCGGTGGACAGGGGCTTGCAGCATCTCCGGTCTGGATTGCTGGCATGTGTAGCAACCATGTACTTGGGCCTCGATGGCTTTATCTAGCCATGGCCACCAAAGGCAGCTCCTCGCAAGTGCCTTCATCCGGACTATTCCTGAATGACCCTTGTGCAGAGACTCTAGGACCCTGGGCCTTAAAGAGCTCAGGACTATGACCCTACTTCCCCAAAGGATGCACCCCTTATGAGCTGAAAGCTCATCTTTTCTCATGAAAAAACTCTGAAATTCTGGCCCTGGACATTTGTCCAGCCATCCTGTGTGTACCCAGTTTAGCACACAACTCAGCGTTTTGTCAGCTGCTGTCTCAGCAGCTATGTCCCCAGTGTGAAGGGGAGATTCCGGCAAATCCTGGATAGCCAGGATGCGTGCAGCTGGAGCTGGATCTGGCTCCACATGTGGCAGGGGCAACCTGCTCAGGCTGTCTGCATGGCCCATTTCCTTGCCTGGTTTGTGAATCATCCTGTAGCTGTAGGCTGTCAGGAAGATAGACCACCTCAGCATTCGAGGAGACAGAATCTGAGGTGTCTGTTTGTTTGTGGTGAACAACCCTAGGAGTGGCTTGTGGTCCGTGAAGACCGTGAACTGGCGGCCATACAAGTAGTCATGGAACTTTTTAACTCCGGCCACAATGGCCAGAGCCTCCTTGTCAATTTGCGCGTAGTTGCGCTCTGTGGACGATAGGGTCCTGGAGTAATATGCGATGGGCTTCTGCCTCCCATCAGCCATTAAGTGGCTTAACATAGCCCCAACCCCATACGGGGATGCATCACATGCAATGCAGACAGGCAGCTGCTCATTGAAATGAGTGAGAACTGAGTTCGACGACAGCAGTGATTTGACTGCTTGGAAGCTACTCTCGTGGACACTGATCCACTGCCACTGAGCTTGTCTATCCAAGAGCCAGTGTAACGGCTCTGCCACTGCGGCCTTTTTTGGGAGGAAGGCATGGTAAAAATTCAAAAGGTCTAGCAAAGCCTGAAGCTTTCCCTTTGACTTTGGCCTTGGGGCCTGCTGGATTGTTTTTAATTTGGATTCCGCCGGATGAATGCCTTCAGCATCGATGCGGAAACCAAGGAAGTCGGTTGACTCTACCCCAATCTTGCACTTTTCTTTTTTTAGTTTAAGTCCCGCATCGCGGAACCGCTGAAGGACAGCCTTAAGCCGTTCAACCAGAATCTCAACTGATTCCCCAGCAATGAGGACATCATCGAAGTAGGGGCAAACCCCTGGAATTCCCTTGAGTGTACGCTCCATTACTCCCTGGAACAGCCCTGGGGCTACACTCACCCCGAACTGTAGGCGCTTAACCTTAAAAAAACCCCTATGGGTGACAATGGTCTGAGCTACCGCCGTGGCCTTGTCCACGGGCAGTTGTTGATAGGCCTGTGCCAAATCTAATTTGGCAAACACACGGCCTCCTTGCAATGACGCCAAAATATGGCTGACAACTGGCACAGGGTACGCGTGCTGTTGAAGTGCCCTGTTGAGGGTGCACTTATAGTGAGCGCATATTCGCACTTCCCTGTTGGCCTTTAATGGCGTTACTATGGGGGTCTCCCACACCCCACTGTCTACAGGCTGCAATACCCCTTGTTCCACTAGCTTATCCAGCTCTGCATCCATTTTGGGTTTTAACACGAAAGGCACTCTACGAGGCTTGATCCGTATTGGAGTTACCATAGGATCAAGCTTGAGGGCGATCAGAGGACCCTTGTACTCCCCTAGACTAGAACTGAAAACATCCGCGAACTCTTGGCAGACTGCAGACAGATCTGCCGCTTGTGTTCGGTAAATGCCGGTTACTTGAATGCCCAATGCATCAAACCAATCGAGCCCTATGAGGCTCGTGCATTGGCCTTCCACCACTACGACATCTAGTGGCCCCTTGAACCCCTTGAATTCCACCAGAAGTGTGGCTTCGCCTTTGACCGCCACTCGGGAGTTTTGGAAGTCTGTGAGTAGTAGATTAGACGGCTGGAGCTTGGCCCATCTGTTGCTACGATGGCATAGGTGCCTGAATGTTCCTTGTGAAATGATGGACATGGCTGAGCCCGTGTCCAGTTCCATCTTGCATGGAACTCCCTGAAGCTTGACCTATAGTCTAAGCTTCTGATTTAGGGGGCGATGGGCACCACTGTGGAATATACTCCTTCGGCTGGAGCAGAACCCTATTCGGTGTTGACCCAGGGCCCCGGTACCTCTCCTGAATGTGTCTTCTTTCAGGTGGTCCCTCTGATGACCTCGGCAGATGGCGGCGATGTGGCCTCGTTTGCCACAGGCCCGGCACGTTGCAGTTTGGAATCGGCAATCCACATGATGGCGGCCTCCGCAGCCCATGCATCTAAGGAATGGAACTGCCTTCTCAGCTGGCTGCGGTCCCTTCTCTGGATACTTTCGTAGCTGGTCGACTTCGTAGTCTGAGTCGGTGTCTTCCATCCGCTCGGCGCCCTCGTAGTGGATGGCTTCGATGCTTGGTGCGCTTTTGGAGGACCGCAGCGCTTTAACGGCCCCTCTGGCGGCTTTGTCCGCCATGACCTCCTTCACAGCCTCTTGTAGCGAGAGAGTCTCCTTAGCGAACAGTTTTTGTTGGAGCTCTCGATTCTGGAGTCCGCAGACTAAGTGGTCTCGTAGTCTCTCCTCCAAATCTGCGAAATTGCAGAGTTGGGACACTTGAAGAGCGGCAATGAATTCTGTTGCAGACTCACCAGTTGTTCTTTCCCAGCCTACGTCCCTCCTTGTTACGTCACAAGAACAAACCCCTCTTAAACAGTAGGCTGGGAAAACCAACCTCTTTTTATTTTCAAAACAGTCCTGATAAGTTTTTCTCCAAAACAAAAACACAGAATACTTTCCTAACAGATAATTGGTTACAAAAGCAAACAGAGCAGAAGTTTAAACAAGAAATTCA
>NW_015389601.1:114468-122183 GCF_001527695.2 Protobothrops mucrosquamatus
TGACTGCTGCTGATCTCCTCTAGCTAATTGCCTGCGTCTACGAGCATCAATCATGTGCATCAGGTGTGAATCCTCCAAGTCTGACTCATTCTCCCCACAAAGCTGAGCTTCATCCGGAACACGACTGGAGGGCCCAGGCTCTTCATCAAACCGTGAGTCTTGTAATTCATCAGACCCTCCCTCTGACCCTGATGGCCCTTCAAATGCCTCCTCCACCTCCTCCTCAGATTCCCCAGACTCAGCTGTTGGGAACACAGGCTGGCACGGAATCACGACCCAATCCCGCACCACAGGGCCCTTCCCCTGGGTCTTCCGATCCGGATGCGGCCGGGATGGGAATTGGTCATGAAAGGCGGTAACCAAGGCAGGAGCATGAACAGTGGTCACATCCTCCCAGGTGAACTCCTCCGGTCCATAGCCTTTCCATTCGATCAGGTACTGAAAGCGACCTTTCACCCAACGGGAGTCCCAAATGCTGGCAACCTCGTACTCGGGAGCACTGTCTCTATCACGTTGTTCCAGTGGGGGAGGTTTGGCTCGGCAAAGTGAACACGCCGGTTGCTCAGGGACCAACAGAGACCGGTGAAAGACCGGATGTACCCGTAGGGAACGTGGCAGAGTTAAGCTATAGGTGACCGGATTGATGACAGCCTCGATTGGGAACTGTCCTAAATATCGGTGGTCTAATTTCTTGGCTAGCCGGGTTGATGATAGGTTCCTGGTGGACAGCCATACCCGATCTCCCACCGTTAGTGGAGGCGTATCCCGCCTCGACCGATCAGCAAACCTTTTGTAGTCGGCCTTGGCCTTCTCTAACTGTCGCTGCACCAATCGATGGATTCCCTGTAACTCTGCCATGTAGTCATTCGCTGTTGGTACCGGTGAGTCTAGCAGGGAAAGAGGGAAAAACCGGGGGTGATATCCCACATTGGCCAAGAATGGTGTCATCTGCGTGGAGGTGTGCTGCGAATACTTGAACGTGAACTCAGCCACTGCCAGATAGTCCGCCCAATTGTTCTGCTGCTGATTGACATAGCAGCGCAGATATTGCTCCAGGATCCCGATGACCTTCTCGGTCCCTCCGTCTGGGGATGATGTGCGGACGAGAGGCAGATCTTGACATCCAATGCCTGCATCAACCCCTGCCAGAAACGCGCTGTGAACTGAGCCCCTCTATCGGACATGACCCTATCAGGAAGGCCGTGCAGCCGGAACACCTGCTGGATGAACATGCGACCAGTGGCGCAGGCAGACGGCAAGCCACCGCATGGGATGAAATGCGCCATCTTGGTCAGCATGTCCACCACCACGAACACCATTGTGAATCCAGAAGACGGGGGTAGGTCTGTCAGGAGGTCCACGGACACAGCCCCCCAGGGTCTTTTGGGTGTCGGCAAGGGCTGCAGTAGTCCGGGCGGGGCCCCCGTCGCTGACTTGGCCTGCCTACATGGGATACTACATGGGATATTAGGCTGTTAGCCGCCCTGAGTCCGCAAGGAGAAGGGCGGGGTAAAAATATAATAAATAAAATAAATAAAAATAAAATAAAATAAATACAAGATGAGACGTAGGTCTGGACGTCGTGTCGGACTCGGGGCCACCAGAAGGTACGGGAGACTAAGTTCAGGGTCTTGAACAGGCCAAAATGCCCCACCGCCGGATTGTCGTGACACTGGCTGAGGATGAGTCACCTGAGCGGCCCTCCTGGAACATAGAGCCGGTCATGATAGTGGAGGAGTCCATCCATGACTGTCCATGGGGAGTTGGGCCCCACCTCCTCTTTTCACTGAGCCACCCACCCATCCTGCTGCTGGGCCTCCCGAATCTGAGCCCGTACATCTATCAGCTCCCACACCACAGCAAAAGACTCGATGGGGAGCACTGTCCTGGGCAGAAACTTGTCTTCTGCTCGGGAATATTCAGGCTTCCTGGACAGAGCATCCGCTCTTTTGTTGTGACCGCTGGGTATGTACGTTTCACGGAAATTGAACCTCGCAAAGAAGAGAGACCACCGGCTCTGGCGTTGGTTCAATTTCCGAGTGGTCTGCAGGCTTTCCAAATTCTTATGGTCCGTCCGGACCTCGATTTGATGTCACGCCCCTTCCAGATGATGCCTCCAGGCCTCGAACGCCACTTTAATGGCCAGTAGCTCCTTCTCCCAGATGGTATAGTTGCGCTCCGCCGGATTCAATTTCCATGAATAGTACGCGCAAGGGAAGAGGGCACAGCCGGGCATCGTTGCCTGGAGTAACACTGCCCCAATGGCAATGTCGGAGGCATCCGCTTCCACGACAAACGGCCGTTGCGGGTCAGGATGCTTCAGGATGGGCTCCTTCTTGAAGGCTTCCTTCAAAGCCTGGAAAGCCCGTTGTTCTGGAGCGTCCCACTGGAACCGAGTCTTTTTCTGCAGGAGCCGAGTAAGGGGGGCTGTCATGGTAGCAAACCCGGGGATGAAAGTCCGATAATAGTTGGCGAATCCAAGAAGTCGCTGGACATCCTTCACACGACGTGGGGGTTGCCAACTCTGCAGAGACTCGACCTTACTCGGCTCCATAGCAATGCCCTCAGGAGAAATGTGGTGACCCAGGAACTCGATAGTCGTCTGGTAGAACTGGCACTTCTCTAGTTTGGCATATAGCTGATGTTCTTGGAGCCGCTGCAGGACCTGACGGAGATGCTGATGGTGCACCTCTCGCGATGGGGAGTAGATCAGGATGTCGTCCAAGTAGATCACGACAAACTGATCTAACAAGTCCCGGATGATGTCATTCATAAAGTGCTGGAACACGGCAGGGGCGTTGGTCAGGCCAAATGGCATCACCGTGTACTCAAAGTGCCCGTACCGAGTACCAAATGCCGTCTTCCACACATCACCCGACCGAACTCTGACAAGGTTATAAGCTCCCCGCAAGTCCAGTTTTGTGAAGATTTTTGCCTCACGGAGCCGGTCCAAGAGTTCGGGGATGAGGGGCAGCGGGTATCGGTTGCGCACCATGATGGCATTTAATTTCCTATAATCACAGCAAAGCCGCAATTCACCGGACTTCTTCTTGACAAAGAGCACAGGTGCAGACACAGGCGAGGACGAGGGCCGAATAAAACCCCGCGCCAAATTCTTGTCCAAAAAGTCCTGCAACGCGGCCAACTCAGGGTCTGACATGGAATAAAAACACCCCACTGGGAGAGGCGCGTCAGGGACTAAGTCAATGGGGCAGTCATAGGGCCTATGCGGGGGCAATTGATCCGCCTCAGTCTCGCTGAAAACATCAGCATAATCCGCCAGTTAGGAGGGTAAGGAGACCCCCATGGGCCCCTCTACCTGGCCGGCACAAATTTGGCGGGTTTGGTCCACGCACTGTAAGCTTGGGAAGATGACCAAGTTCTGTGACCAATAAATCTGTGGGTCATGCGCCCGGAGCCACGCCAATCCCAAGACCACGGGGAAATGCAGGTCTGATGTGATATAGAACTGGATGGCCTCCTCATGTGAACTGATGGCCATACATAGCGGTTGCGTGGCAGCCTTAATTGGCCCAGACAGGAGCACTCGACCATCAATGGTCTCCACTAACATCAGCGGTTCCACCGGGCATTGGGGAATCGCCCATTTGGCCACAAATGCTGCGTCAATAAAGTTTGTAGTGGCCCCAGAGTAAGTCAACGCATGGACTGGAATTCCCTTGGGCAACCCAGGGAGAATCAGGCGCGCCTCCAATATCAGATGCCTTGGGGGTCCGTGGGCAGCATCTGAAGGGTGTCGCTCGGTGTTGCGGGATGCCTGACCCAAAATGCCCTTCAGGTCCGGCTTGGGCTGTTTCCCAACAGAGGAGCAGATGGCAGTCTCAGGGCAGGCTCGGTCACAGACGCCCTTCGTCGCTTCTTGGGGCAGAAAGCGGCCAAGTGCCCAGGGTCCCCACAGTAAAAACACAACCCCCCCGAATGTCACCTGTTCATCTCTGCCACCAATAGGCGAGGTCTGGCAGCACCTAACTCCATTGGCTCCTCCCTCTGGACCGGGGTCTCACGCACAACGGGGGCAGCACGGGTCTCTGGGGTGGCACAGCAACTCCTTCGCTGCTGCAGCCGAGCGTCGATCTGCAGACAGAGATGAATGAGCCCATTGAGGTCCGGGGGAACATCAACATGGGCCAGCTCATCCAATATCTCCTCCAACAATCCATCCTGGAAAGTGTCCACGAGCGCGGCCTCATTCCAGGCTGAATCCTGGCTAAGCAGCTGAAATTTGCTGATATAGCCCTGCAGGGGAGTCGGCCCTGCCTCAGAGCTTTTAAACGTTGGGTAGCTGTCTGGGTCTTGATGGGGTCCTCATACATCATCTGCATGTAATCACAAAACCCCACAAAGTTGTCCACCAATGGACTAGGTTGGGCTAGCAGGGGTGTGCCCCAGCAAGCTGCAGCACCAGAGAGCAGGCTTATCATAAACCCCACTTTATCCCGGTCAGTGGGGAAATCAGCCGCTCTCACACTGATAAATAGCTGGCATTGTCCCATGAAAACAGGAAACATGTCTGGATTGCCACCAAATTTGTCCGGCATCGCAACTTGGCATTTTCTCCTGGGTGGGACATATGCTTGGAGCTGAGCCACTTGGGCTGATAAAAAAGCCAGCTGCTGGGAGAGCTGGGCATTCTCAGCACGTAGCTGCTCCATAATAGTAGGGGGTTAGGCTGAAGGCAAACTGTTCTTTCCCAGCCTACGTCCCTCCTTGTTACGTCACAAGAACAAACCCCTCTTAAACAGTAGGCTGGGAAAACCAACCTCTTTTTATTTTCAAAACAGTCCTGATAAGTTTTTCTCCAAAACAAAAACACAGAATACTTTCCTAACAGATAATTGGTTACAAAAGCAAACAGAGCAGAAGTTTAAACAAGAAATTCANTCTGTGGCTGAATAAAATAATCAGAGACTTTATGTCTGATACGTAATCTTTTCTCCCATCAGTGAAAAAAAAAAATCCCTGAGGCTCACGCTAATTTCAAGGTCTGGCTTCTGGTTACCAAAAAAACCCTGCTTCTTGTTTATTTAATACAAAATATTTCCATTCAAGAGGCCGTGGCATTTTAGCCCCTGGCTTTAAAATGTGAAATATATTGCATCATTTGGGGAAAGTGAGGTAGGCAGTTAGAAAGAGTGTACAATAGCAGAGAGGTCTGGGGGTCATTTCCCCTCTCCACTAATTAGCTCTACCCCATTCCTGTTATATCTTAGCTGCATTTGGACTATTAGAATAGCAAATGTTGTGATGTGGTCTGAGCCTCTTATTTTTATTGCTTTATGATATCTCTAGACTGCCTTTTCTCTGGAAGGCTGAGTTTTATCCCCACAACAACAACCTTTCGACAAAGAGTAGATTAAGAGGGAGCAACTGGCCCAAAGCTACTCAGTGAACTCTGTGGTCAAGCAAGAACTTGGACTATTTCCATGTTCATTACTGAAAGACCACCCACCACTCACAGTGGTGGCAGAAAAAGCGCTGCTGTCATAAATGAGATTGCACAGATCATCAACATTATCCCGATTTTGCGGCAGTCCAGGGTAGAACAATGTTATCCTCATGGTGGGTGTGCTAATACATTCCCTCTTTGCTGTTTCTCCCCTCTTTGCTGTTGTTACCACCACAAGGAGCCCATTTCAGGTGGGCTAGCTCATTGCATAAGAACTGTGATCCAGTGTTAGGGGGGGGACATGGATGGGGCTTCTCAGTTATGATAATGTCCTAAGGAATAACCTTGGCCTGAGGTTACATGATGATAGTTTAAGGATCAGGATGCCAAGATAGAGTTACTCCACTGAGCCTTTGAAGCCTGATGTTGCCCTAGATTGGTGGGTGCCCATGACAGCTGTTATGATTCTTCCAGGTACTTATTTTTATTATATTCTTAGTTGTGGATTTATCTGTATTGTTTTTATTAATGAAAATGACTGAGAGCCTTTGAATTCTGATTGAATATAAATTAATGTAAAAAGAAAGAAAGAAAGAAAGAAAGAAAGAAGGAAGGAAAGAAAGAAAGAAAGAAAGAAAGAAAGAAAGAAGGAAAGAAAAAGAAGGAAAGAAAGAAAGAAAGAAAGAAAGGAAGGAAGGAAGGAAGGAAGGAAGGAAGGAAGGAAGGAAGGAAGGAAGGAAAAAAAAGAGAAATGTTTTTAAATGAGTGGGAGAACAAGGAGAACTGGTATTAACGGCAAGGGAGAAGGGATGGCAGTAGGGGCATGACCCCAAGTTTTGATAAAACATCTCTGTGGCAGTTCCAGAAAGGAGGTTGCCTGTATTGATTTTGCCCCACCCTAAATTTTATGCCCTTTGCTCTAGCAACAAATCCTACTTAAGAAGAGAACAGTTTGCCTACATAAGTTGTATCTTTAAGAAGAGATTGGACAGCCATTTGTCTGGAATGGTATAGGGCAGTGATGGCGAACCTTTTAGAGACCGAGTGCCCCAAAACAGCCCCCGTCTGCCCGCAGGCCTCCATGGCCCATCGCAGATCGCCATGGCGGTCCAGCAGCACCATGGTGGCCATGCCCTCCGCCCACACCCCGCATCATCTGCGCATGATGGGGCACAAGGACGGAGTCTTGTTAAAGTCTTCCCGGCTGCTATGTCCTTGGCTGCGCTGCTCCATGCGGGCTGCACCTGGGGGCGACTCTCCTCTGGGGGGCTGCTGGTGAGGAGGGGGCCATGGGAAGAGGTGGGGCTGGGACGATGGCGCACGTGCCCACAGAGAGGGCTGTGAGTGCTGCCTCTGGCACACGTGCCATAGATTCGCCACCACTGGTATAGGGTCTCTGCTTGAGCAGAGAGTTGGACTAATTCTCTTATTCTGTATTCTGTATTCTGATTTCAGCTGAAAGAAAGGAAAGGAGCTTGATCCAAGGCCTCTTGAATCAAAAGGTTAAAGCCATTTTCTGGCTCTCATTTCTGAGACGCTGAAAGGCCAAGTGGCATCTTATGTCAATATAATTTCTTTTGGGATTTTTCCCTTTTGACGTAGCAGCCTCATACATGAGTAATTCACCCAGTTTTCCTTGCATCATCATCTCCCTTTCTCTCCCTTACCTCTTTGCTATATTCCCTGCTCCTAATGAAGTGCACTGTGACACCCACAAATGCTTATGCAATGATAACTGGTTTCCCTTGAGAGAACCACAAGATCTTTGTTTTCCTGAGAAAGACAAAAATGACTAGCTGAAAATAGCAACATGGACCTTGCGTTATATATTTGAATATAATTTCATTTGATCATTTCAAATGGAGCTAAAGGATCAGCTGACCCTTCCAGCTTTTGAGGGACTCAGCTGAGCACTGAGAATGCTGGAACCCCAGGACTCGTTCAAAGCCAACTTGGCTTGTGAAAACAGCTCCAGAGAACTCAAAGGTGCCTGAAGATGGCGGGTGGCTCCGGGTAGCTCCGTAGCAGCGGAGCTCGAAAGGATGGCAGAGGGGAGATTCGGAGGTCCCCGGAGGTCCGGAGACCCTTTCTTGGGTGACTCTCTCTCCTGGGACCCGGGACTTGGGACGCTGGACTCGAGATCTGGGACGCGAGGAGATGCCGGGACGCGGGGACTTCATATCGACCGGGTATGTGTCTGGCTGGCCTTCCCGGTCTTCTTCCGGCCGCGGAGGCCTCCTCGGCGGCCTCCTCGGCCTCCCCAACGATCCACTCGGCCCCGGCGGCCCTTTTCGGCCCTTTTCGATGG
>NW_015389601.1:125376-138755 GCF_001527695.2 Protobothrops mucrosquamatus
GGCCTGACCTAGGGAGGATTTTAGGTAGGGATTTTAGGTAGGGACGTTTTTAAAAAGTAATTTTAATGGGAACACAGCAATCAATATTTGGCTTTTAATTAGGTTTTAGTGGGGTTATTTTGTGTATTTTTGTATGATTTTTTTTGTATCCTGTATATTGTATTTGTGTTTTTAATATGCTGTGAATCGCCCTGAGTCCTACGGGAGAAGGGCGGTATACAAATTAAATTAACCAAAATTAACCATTAACCAACTATCATTTGGATTAAAAGTCCCCACCAAGCCCTTGAATGGGTTATGGGACTCAATAGACTCTCTCCTTCACCCCCAAACTCCCACTTCCTTGTTTGTAAAGTACCTTATGTAACTGCATTTTCTCCAGCACAAGTAATTTAATTTGGAACAAACCAATGATAAAAATGGCACACTGACCTCAGCAATACATTTTCTTTCCTTGAGAACATTAGGAACTGTTAGCTATATGAGAAGGAATAGAGATCACTTACATTGTTCGGATATTGTTGGTTTTTCACCAAAATGCATTTTAATAATAACAACAACAACAATAACAATAACAATAATAATAAAGTTGGAAGGGACCTTGGAGGTCATCTAGTCCAACCCCCTGCTCAGGCATTTCGGACAAATGGCTGTCCAATCTCTTCTTAAAAACTTCTAGTGTTGGAGCATTCACCGCTTCTGGAGGCAGGTTGTTCCACTGGTTGATTGTTCTAACTGTCAGGAAGTTTCTCCTTAGTTCTAGGTTGCTTCTCTCCTTGATTAGTTTCCATCCATTGCTTCTTGTCCTGCCTTCAGGTGCTTTGGAGAATAGCTTGACTCCCTCTTCTTTGTGGCAGCCCCTGAGATATTGGAACACTGCTATCATGTCACCCCCTCGTCCTTCTCTAGACGTACCCAGTTCCAGAACTAGACATACCCAATTCCAATTTTCCTCATTTTTTGGAGGCATCTCCATTCAGCTACAAAGTCAGTTGAAGTCGGGCATCATCAAAAACGAATAAATAAAAAGAAATAAAGACATAAATAATGAGGCCGGTATAAAATTAGTGTTGACCTAAACAGAGCCTTGGTGTACCTTCAAGGTTTAGCAGATTATGGTAGAAACCTCTGCAGATTAAAGCCAGCTTTGTCAGAGCCAGCTTTTAGACCCAGCTGAGTAGGCTCAAACCTTGAACTATCCTTTCTGAACTACAAGAATTGGAATGACCACGAGATGACAACAAAGAGATGTTTGTATTGCATTAATACCATCCAGTGGAAAATAAAGTATTCATAGTCCAGATACGATAGCTTAGTTTTTGTATCCTTTAGTCAGTGTTGATTCCTGGTTACTGCCCAGACTAGTCCCTGCAGTTTTCTTGGCAAGATTTTGGAAATAGTTTGCCATTGGCAGGGGCTAAGAGAGAATCGCTGGTGAAAGGTTACTCAGCTGGCTTTGTTCCTAGGACAGAATTAGAGCTCACAATCTATTCTAGTGCCTTAACCTGCTTCCTGCTTCCTGCTTCCTGTGATGGCGGTCCTACCTGGGATGGCTCTGTGATGGAGCGAAGCCTGCAACGGAAAGGGGGGGCTTCCCGAGGGTCGTTTCGACCCTAATTTGAAGAGCCGAACTCGCCGGGAGTTGGGGGCCTGCCGAGTGACTCCCCAGTTTTTAGCTGTGTGATGTCGCTGAACGGAGGACTCAGCCCGGCGAGGATAGCGAAGGGACGAATGGGCTCAGTGAAAGATCTGGCCTGGATTTGGCCCTGGATCCGGCTTGGATCCGGCCTGATGGAAGACCCGGCCTGCATTCGACCCGCGGCCCACGGCCTCGATGATAGTGGAGGCCGCGATGGGCCGCGACGGGCCGCGACGGGCTTGGATCCGGAGGCCGCGGTGGCCTCGGACTCGACAGGCCTCGGACTCGGCAGGCGGCTCGGCCTGTGGGCAGCGGGCCCGGCGATGGAGGCCGTGGCCCGGCAGCCTGGATCCGGCCCTGGTTCCTGCTCCGGACCCGGATTCGGAGGCCGCGGCGGCCTCGGACTCGGCAGGCGGTTCGGCCTGCGGGCAGCGGGCCTGGCGGGAGATGGAGGTCGCGGCCCAGTAGCCCTGATCCGGCCCTGGATCCGGGCCGGCGGAAAAACTGCTCCGGACCTGGCTCGCGGCCTCGACGACAGCGGAGGCCGCGACGGACCCGGATTCGGAGGCCGCGGCGGCCTCGGANGCTGCTGCACAGCTATTTATACAGTTAGCCTCTAGGTGGCAACCAATAGGTTTAAAGTAACAGTTTCCCGCCCCAAACCTCATTATCAGCTTGGAGACAGCCAGTCTGGCTTTCAGTAACAGCAACTGTTAAACAATACAGCAATGTAGGTCAGACATTAAGCAAGTGATTTAAAACAGTTGTGGCCAATACATTACAAATACAGTGCTGCAAGGTTGTTTTGAGAGTGCTGAGGTACAAAATAGATAACAGGTCATTCTCAGGGCACAGAGACCTTGAAGTTAGGCTGGAACCGGCTGGGAAGGTGTCCGCTCCATCTCCAAAGATGATCCCCCTCCCTAATTCCCATGCGGTTACTGCAAAAGTGAAAGCATGCAAAAAATGCTCCCCCGGAGCGTCTTCCTCCCCCCCCCCATCAGAATGGCAGGGCACCCAAAAAGAAGCTGACCTGACAAGCGTGCTTCCTGCCTGGACGTGCAACTTCCTCCGATCCCAGGCTTCAATTGGTCTCTCTAGTGGAGACCCCAGGGGGATCCTTGATCCTGAGTTCCCCATATTCGGGCTGTATTCCTCAGGCCACCCTTCCCGCCACCTGCAGTGAGACTCCCTTTACTGGATCTCCCGAAATCTGTGGATTGACTCTGCACCAAAGGCGAAGGTACCTTCCAGCCTGCAGTCTGCCACCTCTGTGTTTTCAGACAAATGGTCTGGGAGGACTCTGACTTCTTTTCACGGAGTATGGGATCCTCCTGATGGAATAGGATTTTGCTCAGTGATTCACAGCTGGCTGCCGAGGTGTGAGCTTGCCTTCTGTTCCCCTTTCATACAGCCTCCTTTTCCCTCACAGAAGGTCCCACACTCCAGCCAAACCCCCTTGCTTTCCAGGTTCTGTCAGTCACAGTCCTCTGGGATGAGTAACAGCCTGGGTGCATCTAGGAACAGCATGGAGGGTGCGGGATCCAGCTGTGGTTGGGAAACAGGGCCCTTTCGTTCATATTCATACATGCACATATGTTTCTCACTCTCCTGTGTTTCAAAAGTTAAAATTTAGAGGTACTCACATCCTTTCCAAGCAGCCTGTCAGACGTCCTTCTTTGTCCATGTAAACAAATCCAGGAACGCAGGAACGAGTTGACAAGCAGGTTTATTCTCTGCAGTAATAAATGCGCTGGGAGTGATCTGCTCCCAGAGCTTTACATAGCCTCCCCCACCCTGCAGTTCTGCCCCAATCAGCAAGCCAGCATCCGGTCCTTGGAGGTGAAAAGCCACATTCCAACACCCGGCCTCCCTCCTGCCGGTCCTCACGCCGACGGCTCCGGGCTGCTCCGGCCTGGAATGGCGTCATCCGACTCCTTGCCACCAACGGACGCATCCTGCATGCTGGGCTGCCAATCTGGACTCCTGGGCTGTCCCGGCTCTCCTGCACGCTGGTAAGCCGATCTGGACACTGCTGCAAAAGCCGCAGGGCACAGAGCCTCCGCAGGATGCCCCGCCCGTCGGCGATGTCTCTGCACTGTGTCCCACGCCACCAGGGAATCCCCCCTGCTGCCACTGCTGCCGGAGTTGACTACAAGGAAGCACCGACCAGCTGACCTAGCCAGGTTCCAACGGGCCGTCCTGGTGCGCACCGGAGCCTCCCACGCCGCCCGGTAGGCTGCCGTGCAGGCCAGGCCAGCTGTTCCTCCTGCACGACAATTCCAGCGGCCGGCTGCTTGCTTCAGCGGCTGGCTGCGATTCCGGCAGCCGGCTGCTTGTCCCAGCGACCGGCTGCAGTTCTGGTGACTGACTGCTTGTCTCGGCGGCCGGCTGCTTGGGTCCCCCCCTCCTGTGAATGTCGAGCCCACGGGGCTGGACAGGCAGCTCCCTCTACTAGGGCTCCACCTGGAAGGCAAGGAGAATCAGATGAATGTACGTTCATCCTGGCGGACAGTTCCATTGGCCCACCTCCCGGCTTCCCAGGGTGTCGGCAGTGGAATGATTGCACCAGTTGTGGTGCGTGGAGGTCCTCCTCCCTCACCCACAATGCCTCAGAGAGGGGGTACCCCTTCCACTGGACCAAATATTGTACCGGCCCATGATGGGTCCAAGAGTCTAGGACCTCCTGTATTTCAAAGTGTTCCCCAGAGACCAGACCTGGTGCCTCACCCACGGTCCTTTTTGGGGGACCCCCTGCCAGTTTCAGCAGGCTATTGTGAAATACTGGGTGTACCTTCCCCAGGAACCGGGGTAGCCACAACCGCATGGTTACCGGGTTGATGACCTGGACAACTTGGAAGGGCCCTAGGTACTTCGGGCCCAGCTTTTTACAGGGCACTCCCAGGCGTAGGTATTTGGTCGACAGGTGTACCCAGTCGCCCACCTGGAATGGCTTGTGGAACCCCCTCTTCTTGTCGGTCTACTTTTGTGTCTGCCTCGGCTTTTGCTAGGGCGTTCTTTACTGTACCCCAACCCCCCCCATGTGTGCTATCCATTCCTGGTGTAGGCAGGGCAAGGGGGTCCCCTGGGGGCACTCGGGGATAGGGATGAAGTCCACACCATGCACCACCCGAAAGAGAGCGAACCCAGTGCTGCTGTGCACCGCATAGTTATAAGCTACTTCCACAAACGGTAGCAGGTCAACCCAGTCCGTTTGCTGATAGGACACGTAGCTTCGCAGGTAGTGCTCCACCATGGCGTTTGCATGTTCAGCCGCTCTGTTGGTGCTGGGGTAGTATGCCGAGCTGAGGCCCTGGGACGACCCGATGTACCGGAGGAATTCATGCCAAAACCAGGCCTTGAACTGCACCCCCCGGTCCGAAATAACCTGTCTAGGCACTCCGTGTAGACGATATACGTGCTCAATGAAAAGCCTGGCCAACCGCCGGGCATATGGCAGCCCTTTACATGGGACGAAGTGGGCCTGCTTGGAGAAAAGGTCAATAATGGTCCAGATGCCGGTGTGGCCACAGCTCTCTGGCAACTCAACAACGAAGTCCATGGCGATGTCCTCCCATGGCCGGGTCGGGTCTGCCACCTTTTGCAGTAACCCCAAAGGCTTCCCCGTGCAGGGCTTTGTGGTGGCACAGACGTGGCAGCCCTTGACGTAGGTCTCTACATCCGCCTTTATCTGGGGCCACCAAAATTGGCGCCTTATCAAATGCAGGGTTTTCAGGAATCCGAAATGACCTGCCTGCTTTGTATCATAGCAACGTTGGAGCACTGCCTGACTCAGGACCCTTGGGATGTACAACTTGTCACCTTTCCAGGCCAGCCCCTCCTGCCTTGTCAATAGGCCTGCATGGTCCCTCAACCAGGGGTCGTCTTGGACTGCCATCTGTAGCTCCTGGACCAGACCACTCACCATGGTACGAGGAACCACCCGGGCTGCAGCTTGTTGGTATGGGGGCATGATTGCTTGTACCACCACCTCCCGCTTACTATTGTACTGGGGCATGCATGACAAAGCGTCGGCCAGGAAGTTCTTTCCCTCCGGCACATACTTCAATGTGAAGTGGAAGCAGTGGAAATACTGTGCCCACCGGACATGTTTCGATGACAGGCGCCTTGGTGTTTGCAGTACCTCAAGGTTCTTGTGGTCCGTCCATACCTCGAACGGATCCTTCGCCCCCTCCAACAAATGCCTCCATGTCGAGAGTGCCCACCATACCGCGAACGCCTCCTTCTCCCATATGGCCTAATTCTGCTTGGTAGCCGTGAGCTTCCGCAATGTATAGGCACAGAGTTGTAGCATCCCCTGGCCGTTTCTTTGAAGTAAAACCGCCC
Source organism: Protobothrops mucrosquamatus (assembly GCF_001527695.2). Lineage (NCBI taxonomy): Eukaryota > Metazoa > Chordata > Lepidosauria > Squamata > Viperidae > Protobothrops > Protobothrops mucrosquamatus. The sequence continues at coordinate 131,363 of NW_015389601.1, forward strand.
CCACTGCAACATAACTGGCATCAGCTTGAACTACGAATGGGTTCTCGGGTTCTGGGTGGAGCAAAACCGGCTCCCTCGCGAACAAGGCTTTTAGGTCCTCGAAAGCTTTATGGCAGGGCATGGTCCACACCAGTGGTTGCCAGGGGCACAGCTTGGTTGCTGTATTCCGTGTGCTGAGCAGGTCCGTCGGGGTAAGGCCACCGCGGCAAACAAGGGGATAAATTGCCGATAAAAATGTGCAAACCCTAGGAAGCTCTGTAGTTGCCGATGGGTCTGAGGCGCCTGCCACTCCAGCACTGCTTTGACCTTGTTGGGGTCCATTTCTATTCCAGCCCCCAATATCCTGTAGCCTAAATAGTCCAATCGGGTCTAGTGGAACTCGCACTTGGAGAGCTTTACGAACAGGTGGGCGTTTAACAGTTTCTCCAACACCTGCCGTACCAAGTGGACGTGTTCCTCCAGGGTGGTGGTATAAATCAGGATATCATCTAGGTATACCAGAACCCCACGGTATAGGTGTTCATGCAACACCTCATTGATGAATTGCATAAATACCGTGGGGGGGCCCTGCAGACCAAATGGCATGACCCGGAATTGATAACTACCAAGCGGGCAGTTGAATGCCATCTTCCATTCATCCCCCTGCTTAATGCAGACCCTGTAGTATGCCTCCTGCAGGTCCAGTTTTGTGAACACACATTCCTTGGCCAAATGGGCCAGTAGATCCTTCATCAGGGGAAGGGGGTACATGTGTTCTACGCAAACCCCATTGATCCCACGCAAGTCCACGCAGAGGCGGAGCAAGCCGTCTTTCTTTTCCTTGAACAGGACCAGAGCAGCTATCCATGAGCAAGCTGGTTAGATGAAACCCCGGGCCAGATTCTGGTCGATGTAGCAACGCAGCTCCTCCATCTCCCTGGGCGTCATTGCGTACATCCAAGGTTTGGGTAGTTTTGCACCCGGCACGATGTCAATGGCACAGTCGGTTGCTCGGTGAGATGGTAGGACATCGCACTCCCTCTCGCTGAACACCTCAGCGAGGTCAGCGTACACAGCCGGGAAGGGGTTTTCTTCCACGGTGACCTTCTGTGCTGCCTTTCCTTCCCTACACTCTGCACCCCACTCTCCGGGATCCTGACTAGGCGGCCGGGGACCAACCCCAAGGCATAACTTCCGGTACCCCCCTTCCCACCATATAGTAGGACCCCACTTATCCAACCATGTCAGGCCCAAAATTACTGCCTCAGTCATGGACTGGACGACTATAAACCGGAGGATTTCCCAATGAGTACCCATCTCTAGTCTGACGGGGTCCATTATGAGGGTGGCTGGAGCCCCCCCCAAGAGAGAGCTGTCCACCTGCTCAAACTGGATTGAGTTAGCCAGCCGCCGCACCCTGATTCCAATCTCTGCCACCACGCCCTTGCTCATCAAACACTGGGTGCAGCCGGAGTCAATGAGGGCCCGGTATTCCCTCCATTGCACTGTCTGAGGGCTTGTCAGAGTGACGGGTATGACAAAAGGGCTTATGGGCTCACTCACCATGGGATCCTTGGCTACGTCATCCTTGCTCTCATTGGCCACCAGATGGTACCTCGTGGCCGCTGTTGCCTCCTCCTCCTCCACCGGGAACAACCGCCGGGAGACGGCCCCCTCCTGCTGCTGTGCTGCTCTCGACTTCTCCGGGGTCTTTTGGGGGGTGGAAGCAGCTTTTCCAGGAGTCGAAGGAGCCCGTGGACTAGGAGCTGGACATTCCGCTGCCCGATGCCCCGGCTGGTTGCACCGGAAACAATGGAACAGCACCCTAGCGGTAGGGCCAGAGTAGCCCGGAGCTGCAGCCTGGACTCTCCGTCCTTCATCCTTTGGCCTCTCTGGTGCCCTCCTTGGTGCGGCCGGAACCTCCCCTCTTTTCTGGAACTCCTGCAACCCAGTGTCCAGATCCACCACCACCCTGAACCACTCCTGGACACGGCTTGGGACACCCTGGAAAACACAGGCCTGGTGCAACTCCCGATCCAGGCCTGCCCGAAAATGGACTAGGAGGCATTCTGGCCAGAAGCGCAGTCTACCACCCACCCACCGGAAGTCACGAACATACTCTGTTGCGGGCCGCCCTCATTGCCGCAGTGCCAGTACCTCAGCCTCAGCCCACTGGACCCGGGAGACATCTTCAAACTGGGATCGCAGTGCTTCCAGGAACAGACCAGCATCGGCCAGCTCCCTGGCATGGTCACTGTAGAGGTCTGCCGCCCATGCCGCTGCTTCACCTTGCAGCCCTGCCGTAACCGCCGCCACCATCACCCACTGAGACGGGTAGAGGCGAGCGTACCGATCCAGGTGGCTGATAACGTGGCTCAAGAACATTGCAAGGTGGTCTGAGTTTCCATCAAACATCACGGGTATAGGTGGCGGGCCCCAAACCATCCTGGGACCCCATGGCCCCATAGGCTGGCCCGTCCCCTGTGCGGCATCAGCCAACTGGGGCAACCCTTGGTTGCCGGACCCCACCCCCTGCTGGTCTGAGCCCCACTCAGAGGGTGCTCCCCACGGGTCAGTCAACGACCTGCCTGCCCACACAGGCCGTGACTGCGCTCATGGTGCACTCAGACCAGGGCCTTCCACCATAGGGGTACCCAGACCAGGGGCCACTCTGAGTCATGGACTGGCCAGACGGAACCGGGCTGGATCTGTTTGTCTCGGTGGTGCCTCCGTCCAGTGCCATGATGCCGTCTCTCACGCCGCCTCCCGTATCGGCCACGAGGGGGGCTCCTGGTACCCAGCCTCCCCGAACCAGTCTCTCAGAACGTCCATAGTATACTGGACGGGTGCTCGTCCTCATCCTCTTCTTCCTCGTCCTCCTCTGTTAGCCGCCTCTCCCTCCACTCCATCAGAGGGGCCCCAGCACCTGGAGTATATGCCTGACCAGCATCCGGGTTGGCCAGTGCAGGGCTGTGCCACCATTCCCTCGATGCCCCAGGGACCCCAGTCTCCTGGGCCTCACTCACTGGGACCGCGGGCCTTGTTTCCAACACCTTTGGCCTAACCACTGGCTGCACCTCCTGGGCCTCTGGGTCAGGCAATGGTCCCATTGCTCCAGCTGGGTCACCCTCGTCCACCACCAGAGGAGCCTCCTGTTTACCCTCAGCCATTCCCGTGACAATACAAGGGCAATGGGAGGGGAACAGAAAAGGGGAGTGCTGACTTACTGTCAGACATCCTTCTTTGTCCATGTAAACAAATCCAGGAACGCAGGAATGAGTTGACAAGCAGGTTTATTCTATGCAGTAATAAAGTCAGTGCTGGGAGTGATCTGCTCCCAGAGCTTTACATAGCCTCCCCCACCCTGCAGTTCCGCCCCAATCAGCAAGCCAGCATCCGGTCCTTGGAGGTGAAAAGCCGCATTCCAACACCCAGCCTCCCTCCTGCCATTCCTCGCGCCGATGGCTCCGGGCTGCTCCGGCCTGGAATGGTGTCATCCGACTCCTTGCCACCAACAGACGCATCCTGCACCCTGGGCCGCCAATCTGTACTCCTGGGCTGTCCCAGCTCTCCCGCACGCTGGTAAGCCGATCCAGGCACTGCTGCAAAAGCCACAGGCTGCGGACCCTCCGCGAGATGCCCCGCCAGTCGGTGATGTCTCCGCGCCACGTCCCACGCCACCAGGGAATCCCCCCTGCTGCCGCTGCTGCCGGAGTCGACTACAAGGAAGCACCAACCAGCTGACCTAGCCAGGTTCGAACGGGCCATCCTGGTGTGCACCGGAGCCTCCCACACCACCCGGTAGGCTGCCGTGCAGGCCAGGACAGCTGTTCCTCCTGCACAGCAATTCCGGTGGCCAGCTGCTTGCTTCGGCGGCTGGCTGCAATTCCGGCGTCTGGCTGCTTGTCTCAGCAACCGGCTGCAGTTCCGGTGACCGGCTGCTTGTCTCGGCGGCCAGCTGCTTGGGTCCCCCCCTCCTGTGAATGTCGAGCCCACGAGGCTGGACACAGCCATTGAGCGAAAGACTCAAACCTCCCTTTACTACCCTTGCTCCAAATGGGCAAGGTCCAGGAAACCCACCCATAGACCCAAGAGGTCTGCTGTTAGCAAGGTTGAAGCTTACCCAGGCCAGGTCTATTGGTTAGGTTAGTTTGGAGTCCCATCTGGCATGCCAAATTGTTGGAAGTAACATCTGGTCTGGTTCTTATTCGAAGCTGGGAGAAAGACACAGGAGAAATGAATTGGAGGCAGGCTGCAGTTGGAAAGGAGGTCTCCATTTATTTGGTAGCCAGAAACAACAGTGACAACAGCATGTTTCTGGGGTGAATGACAAATTGGGGTTGAGTGTAGATGGGCTTTTATACAATTTTGGGTGCTTTGTGATTGAGAACCCTGTTCCTGTGCAAGGATATGTCACTTAATATTTTAATGACTGTTGCCAAATTCCTATGGGGTCATGTAGGAGTCATAACTGGCTCTACAGGCAAAAGGGGAAATGCAAATCCTAGGTGTTTTGTTTATTTTAGCTAATCTTGTCAGTTTCGGCTCCTTGCCTATTGTGCTGCTTATTTTGAGCTGCTGGCTGCCCTTTGTTTATGAATAGAGTGGCCTGGCTTTATGAATGGATATAAAATATCCATTCGTAAAGCTTAGCCTCTTCAGGCTTCTGTTTGAGGCTGTTTTCCTATAGCAGAAAGACTGGGGCTGCTTTCTCCATTTGTTAAGGGGATTTTTCTCTTCTCCTTTAGGGGAAATATTCTATTCTGCCTCTTTTAATATTCTGTGGAATATTTTATTCTGGGGAGGGGGGCCTTCCCACATATGTTTTCTAACTGTCTTTATTCATATTTTGGATTGTATTAATGGAACTAGTTTCTATTTGTTGCATTACTGCTTCTGAGTCCTATATTTGCACTGCAGTTATGAAAGGACAGGTGCACCTTTGATTTTTCATATGAAAAAGGATCTTAGTAATTTCAGTTTTTTAAAATTATATTTTATTGATTTTTTAGAATAACAATCTTTAGTGCTTAGTAAACAATGTGTTGTCTGGATTCATATATTTAACAACAGTCAATAATAGTTAATTTCTATGCTTTCATAATCAACATGCTAACTAGAAATACCTTTCCTTGGTCTTCTCTTCTTCCAATAGTATTCTCCTTTTACCAACATTGAGCAAATATAGTTCTTAATACTATCAATACATACAAAGTTGAATATAAACATTTTTCTAGTATTTAACAATAACATCAGTATGTAATGTCTTTTCTAATCAGCTTATTTTACAGTTACAATTGCAAAAAATTATCTTATGTAAATCGCTATAAGTCCTGTTTTCATCACTCTTATTTAAGCTGTTTCCCCTCAGTATTCAAAACATTTCTTGTCAATTTCTCAAAATTGATTACATTTAAATATCCAAAATATTTCATACATTTAAATCATCCCAATATTTTTACATTTCCCATATCATAGAAAAAAAATACTATACTAAAAAATACTATACTACTTATACATCACATCTCTCTTACTATAAAACCCCTTCATATCCAAAATTTAACTATTCTTTTAACCATATTCAGACAAATGTTTGGTCATATAATACTCCATCTGGTATGTCAAGTCGTCTCTCTTGAGTCTGGCTCTCGCCTGTTCTTATTTAAGCTTAGTTTCTCTTCAGTATTCAGAACGTTTCTTATCAGTTATAATTTTCTCCAAGTTAATTACATTTGAATATCCAAAACATTTCATTCATTTAAGTCATCCCATTATTTTTACATTTCCCATAAGAAAATACTATACTACTTATGAATCACATCTCTCTTACTATAGAACCCATTCATCTCCAAAATTTAACCATTCTTTTAACCATATTCAAACAAGTGTTTAGTCATATAGTACTCCATCTGGTAGGTCAAGTCATCTCTCTTGAGTCTGGCTCTCATCTTCTTCTTTTGCCTTGCAGCTTTCCAAGTCAGTATATTCAGCTTGCAACGGGATTCTTCCTGTATTTTTATAAGCGTTGTTAAGAATGGGAAAGACAAATTGAGTAAGGTGCTTTTGAGGGGGAGTTTCGCCCATTTACATTTGTTAAGAAGCTTCCACTGTTCTTCTCCCTCGATTTCTCTTTTCATTTTTTTGTCTCCTAAACTCTGATAATTCTCCTGACAGCTCTATTGTCAATTATATCAAATCTTCTTTCTTATCTTCAGGTTTGTTTTGAGGTTCTGAGAGATAAAATGTCTTTTCCATTTCCAATGTTATAGCAAAATCTTGCAGATTTTTCTTTGTCTGTATTAAGCTGTAATTTTCTTCATTTGTAGCCTCCATCTTTGGGTCACTTTCCTCTAGTTTCTGTTCTACTATCTGATTTATTTGTTCATTCTTTGTCACCATGTTCTGAGAATTTTTTAATTGTGAGCTTAGGTCAAGGATGTGCTCATTTATATCATCAAAATTATTTTTAATCTAATTATGATTTGAAGCAATTGTCATTTGAATTAGTTGCAACATAGCATACATTTCCTCCTGGAAAATATTTGTCTTGTCTTGAAGTATTACTCCTGCAAGTCTCTGATGTTCCAGACTGGGAATTTTGGAAAAGAATATTGCGTGTGGTTTCTTACCACTTTTAGTTGTATATGCAACCTCCATTTTCATCAAACCAGCCAGTCTTAAATTCCAAACACTATAGTCTTATATGTCTCTTATCTTTATAAACAGTCCAAAATGTCCAACCACTTAAAAACAATCTGGTAATTTCCCTCCTAGAAGAATAGCCAAAAAGTCAAAGTTTTTCTTTCTCTGCAGACGATTCTTAAACTTGAATATCACAGCTCAGTAAGTGTTTATAATCCAAGAAGGTCATCAGTTTTCATAACAATTGTATTTCTCATTCTTCAATAGATAGCCCAGTGTATTTTCTTTCCTCTATTCCCAGCTGTTCTGTTTAGCTAAGAATCACTGAGGATCAAAGGGATAAATTGTGCTGTTTCTGGACATCTTGCCAATTTCTGAGGCAGGGCAGCTGTAGTTCTATACTCTGTTCCACCACTAGATGTCAGTAGCTGTTTATTTTCCAACTGTTAAAATGAAAATATTATTTTCTTATAATTTCATCAATATTCTTTTAAATGGAAAAATGTACAACTATCATTAATGGGAAGGATTGCGATAATCAAAATGAATATATTACCACGATTATTGTTTTTATTTTCAACAATACCAATAAGATTAGATAAGAAATATTTTGAGGGGCTTAATAAAATAATCTTGAAATATATTTGGCAGGGAAAAAAGGCAAGGATTAATCTAAAAATGTTACAAGATACAAGACTGAGAGGTGGGTTTGGTCTACCTAATTGGGAATTGTACTATCAGGCTGCAGCATTATCATGGATGAGAGAATGGA
>NW_015389601.1:139842-141018 GCF_001527695.2 Protobothrops mucrosquamatus
TTTGCTTAGCTGCCTTTATTTTCATTGCCACTTCTTCATTTTCTAGTAAGTTCATTTTATGTTTGTTCAGTTCCATTAAATTTTTAATCTTTTTGTTTTGTGTATCTTTCTGTAATTCTTTCTCAAGTGTCTTATATTCTTCCTCCAATTTTCCCTTATTTTGTCTTTTCTGTTTGTTCTTTTTCCCCAAATAGGACATAGCAAGTCCTCTCATGTACGCTTTCTCCGTATCCCAAACATTTTGAAGTGAAGTATCTTCTTTTTTATTTTCCTTAAAGAAGAAAAATACTTCTTTTTTAATATATTGCTGAAAATCCTTTTCATTCAATATAGTTTGGTTTAATGTCCATCTTGTTCTCTTTTTTTGTCCTTTCCATATGATTGTAACTGGGTTGTGATCCGCCCATGTGCTTGTTTCTATGCTATATTTTGTATATTTGTAAATAAATCTGTTGACATCCATGTCATATCAATTCTTGACCAGGACAGGTGTCTATTAGAATAAAACGTAAATTGCTTCTTTTCCGGATATTTTTCTCTCCAAGCATCAAGTATATTTAATTCATCCACCATATTATAAAAGGATTTAGGAAGTGTTCTTCTTAGAGTCTTATTTTTTTTTTGTATTATAATCCAGCTCAGGCTTTACAATAGCATTAAAATCTCCAATCATACATATGCTTTCATATTCCAGTTCTATTATTTTCTTATGTAATTTTAGATAAAAATTCTCTTGATTTTCATTTGGAGCATCAATCGCTACCAATAATGATTTTTTACAATTCATAATTACTTCCACCATTAAAGTTCGTCCTTCTTCATCTGAATATATCAATTTAGTTTGTATTGCTTTCTGAATATATAATGCCACTCCTCTTTTACTCTGGTCCACAAGTGAGGTGTATAATTCTCCCAATTTTGGATATTCTAATAAATTTTTATGTTGTTTCCTAATATGAACTTCTTGTAAACAAATAATGTCCATTTTTAGTTTCCCCAGTTTATTTAGTGTTCTTTTCCTTTTTATGGTCGAGTTTAATCCATTTATATTTATCGAGATTATTTTTATCTCTTCTTCCATGATTATTTATTTAAGGTTTTAGCTGATCTCGTCATTCTCATCTCTCTTTGTTCTTTTGCCTCTTTTGCCCTTGCTCCTTCTACCAACGCCCTTTC
>NW_015389601.1:142975-150145 GCF_001527695.2 Protobothrops mucrosquamatus
AGAAACAGTTTCTGTGTTAAATACAATTAATGTCTCACTTCTTATCAGTGAGCCCAGCAGATGTTGTTCAAGGTCACTTAGTCTTCTGCTTTAGAAGGAAGCTGAAGAAAAAACAGCAACTCACTTAAAGGAAAAAGCAAACAATCTCCAACAGTTATTTACTCTCAACTCAGTTCTATTAGTCCAATTGTTTCCAGTAAGCTTTTTAAATTCCCCAGTCTTTACATTGATTTATTGATTTATTGCCTTCAGCTTTTTTTTTCGCCGCTGAAATTCCAGAGGAGGAAACAGGAGCAGCTTAAGGGTCTGCTCCTCCCCCCTTTTCTCCACGGCTTCAAAATCTTCTTATTCACCTCCCAGCATTTCCAGCATTTAAGAGAGAAAGTTTTCCTCCTTTTTACAAACTCTTTATCAGCTCACCCAGGCGATCCTCCAATTTTACTTTCTGATTCTTGGAAGCGAACTCCGGCTTGTGACAGCTCGCAATGGCTGTCTGACAGCTGCTGGTCTGGGAAGCTTCCGTTCGGCTCTCCAGGAGATTGCGATCCCTCCTGTGCTGCCAAACTATCCTTCCCTTCTTCACTGTCCCTACAGAACAGCTCTGGTCTGTCTAGGACTAGGCAGACCTCCCCAAACAGCTGAAAAGAAACGATTCCTAGGGAGCCCCCAAGGAATACGTCGTGCCGCCGAGACGTTCACTCCTCCTCTCCCATTTTTCACACTTATGACCATTGCAGCATGCTCATTGTCAACATCCTCATCCTAGCCATTATCTATCCACTGCAGGATGAATGCCTCTTGCGCATGTTTCCAACCAATACGGTCTTGAGCTTTCCTTTCCCAGTTGGGCCCACAATACTTGCTGATGTCGTCGATTCATCTTGTTTTAGGTCTCTTTCGTCGATACTTTTTTTCAAGTGGAATTCATTCTATGACTGCCTTAGTCCACCTGCCATCAGTTCTTCTTGCTACTGTATGTGACCAGCCCATTTCCATTTCAATTCTTTTACTCTCTTGATGATGGAAGAAAAATCAGGTCCGGTTCCAAGGCGGGAGAAAGACACTGAAATAAAATGGAGGCAGGCTGCAGAAAAGAAGGTCTCTGTTAATTTGGTTGCCAGAAACTAGTGACAGCAGCATGTTTCTGGGGTGGCTGACAAAATGGAGTTGAGAGTAGGTGGGTTTTTATACATTCTTGGGGGCTTTGTGATTGAGATACCTGTTCCTGTGTAAGCATGTGTCCTTTAATATTGAAGGGACCTTATTGTGCTTATGATTTTATTATGCTTAAGCTTGATATTAGTAGTGTTAGTTTGTAGTTATTTTACTGTATATATTTTTTTGTATATGCAAGCAGCCTTATAGATAGAAGCAAGTGTTTCATGTATATTGGAAAAGTAAATGTCTCATGCTAAATATACAGGAGATTGCTTACATGAAAGGAACAAGGTAAGGTTCAGCAGTCCAGGAAATAGGGAGGGGGGAGGTGAGTTAGCCTGGATTGATGAGTATGAGTCATCACCTTGGAATTTGTTTTTCTGTGCTTTCTTGCTCCTGGTACAGAGGCTTGGATCTCTTCGTTTTGAAAAAGTATAAAAGGTAGAAGTATCTACTGGGTGTGCCTTCATCCCTCTAAGCAGCCACGAAGAGGGAGAAGGTTACCCAACTCTGTCTTGGCCAAAATAAAGTTGTTTTCTTTGCTGAAACCTCAGCTCAGGAGTTTCTTTTGGCTCTTTGAAATTTCTGAGTAGCACAGAGAAGTTTGTGAGGCTGAGTGGAAAACCTTACAATATCTTAATGGCTGTTGCCAGATTCCTATGGGGTCGTGTAGGGGTCATGTCTGGCTCTACAGGTAAGAGGGGAAATGCTAATCCTAGGTCGGGGTAGGCAACCCAAAACACTCAAAGAGACACTTGGACCCGTTTCCCACCGAAAACAAAACACTGGGAGCCGCAAAACCCTTTTGATATCTAAAATGAAGATAACACTGCATATATCCTTTTTTACCTTTATTATAGGTATAATACCCCCAGGAGACCGAGGAGGGTCTAGGGTATAGGCAAATACCCCCAGGAGACCGAGGAGGGTCTAGGGTATAGGCGAATACCCCCAGGAGACCGAGGAGACATCGCACGGAATGGAAAGGAGAGGTTATGCTCTAACAACCAGCACGCCCCACCCTAGGCAACTAGAAAGCCCGGTACGGCTGGATAGGAGCCCATGGATCGATCAAAGGCAATGGACCGTTCTGGCCAAAACCCAAGACCCCCCACCCCATCAGGAGGAGGAGGGAGCTACTACTCCCCCAACTCGGCAGGAGACGATGACCTATCCGCCGCATGGACTTCGGACTCCAGCACGAACGCACTGGGGAGGGGAACGGAGCAAGCTGAACGATCTGCGTGGTGGTAGGCAGACGGAAGACACCAACCGAGGGGAAAAAAAAGGGGAGGATTACGATTGCAATCCCCAACCTCGGACCTCGGACTCCAGCACGAACGCACTGGGGAGGGGAACGGAGCAAGCTGAACGGTCTGCGTGGTGGTAGGCAGACGGAAGACACCAGCCAAGGGAGAAAGGGGAGGATTGCGACTGCAACCCCCGACCTCCGCGTCTATAATGACAATTACATTGGACCTGAACAACAGGGGGGGGATAAGAAAGGAAAAAGCTGCACCATCAGGAAGGAGACGGGGAAAGGGAATAGGGGGGGTGCTGAGAGGCAGCTTGCTGGCTGGGAAGGGAAAAGGGAAAAGACCGCAACCCCCGATCATCGCACTTGCAATGATAATTACATCGGAACAAAAAAGGGGGGAGATAAGAAAATAGGAGGCTGTACCATCAAAAAGGGGACGGGGAGGGGGGGAGACGTTAGAAAACGAGTTGGTGCGACGTGTACTCGACTATGGACAAAGAAGTGTGGAGCGGCATTGGAAAGGACCCAAGGGGAAGGGTATGAAAGTGATATGGAAAGAAAACAGAAGATGGATCTGAGTGTGCGAAAGGAGATCCTCCATTGACATCCAGCTCTAAAAAAGAAAAATTCCCTGATGCTAGCTGTGCGGATGAGAGGCGCGGGAGGGAGGAAGCTGTTACCAAGGAACCGGCGTCAGGAACGTGCTTAGTCATGGCCGGCCCAATAACAAGGTCAAGGAGCCGTGCGCACACGCTAGTCAAACTATAAAAGTGACTCTCCCATGGACTGACATTTAGAGCCCTGAGGACGTTGGCAGATAGCCGACGAAAGCTAGGCATTTTAATTGGCGTTTTAATTAGTAATTTTAATATTAAATTATTTTACCATATTCCCTGGTGCTCGTGTGTGCTCACTGATTTTAATATATATATATATATATATATATATATATATATATATATATATATATATATATATATATATATATATATATATATATATATATATATACATTTTTAAAGTAATTTCGGAGATATATATATATATATATGTTCAAAGTCAGTCAATAGACGTGAGCACCAGGGAATAAATAATTTAATAATAATAATTTAGAAATAAAAGTTCTTAAGAATATTAAAAACCTTTAAAATACATAGAAATCAATAAAAGTGCCTAGCTTTCGTCGGCATCCGCTGACATCTTCAGGGCTTAGAATGCTGGTCAATGGGAAAGCCTAATAGACAAGGGAAAGGCTAATAGACAAGAGAGGAAATTGGAAGACATGATTACACAAAAAAGAAGGGGAGTAGAGGCTTTACCCGCGCTAAACCTCCAAGAAAGGATATCCCCTGCTATTACTTACACTGATACGGATCATGTGGGAAGGACAACTCCCAATAAGAACTTGGTGCTTGGAGTACATTCTAGTATAACCGGCCCAGTGACGANCATTCACACCATTTACACCGCTTACTTCCTCGTCTTGCAACCCTGCCTCTCTCTTCCTTCGACCTTCCCCCTTCTCTCTCGTACCCTTAACCCCCCTCTCTCTCTCACTCTCCACTTGGGTTTGGTCCGTCTGTAGGGCGGCCGCACGGGAACGGGTAATCGCCCCTAGAACGGGACGATGCTGTACTCCTACTCCCCTTCCCGTGCTCTCCTCCCTGCTATCCATAACGCCCCCCACCCCCTTGCCATCTGTCTCTCTTTTCCCTTTTGTCGTGGCTCTTTCTTTCCTCCGCAGGGTAGCCGTACGGAGGTGTGTGATGGTCCCCAACCCAGCACCATGTCATTCTCCCTCAGTTCCGAGGTTCTCCCGTGGGGCAACAGTCAGGGGGTGCGTCGCTGCTCTCAAAACAGCACCGTCCCACTCCTCCTCTCCTCTTTCATCTGTGGGTGATGCTACCTCCATCTGTGGGGTGGTCGCATGGGGACACGCAGCCTTCAGGTGTGCCAGAGGTTCCAACCCCTCCAGGGGGCTTTTTAAATCCCCGGGAGCGTCTTCCCACGTCTCTGTCTTCTTCTGTCGTTCCCTACTGGGGGGACATCCACCCAAGCAGGTATCTATCTCACCGCTGTTCCAAGTGTTGATCTGGGGGTGTTGGAGATTCCCCCCCTCCTCCTCTTCTCGTTTACCCCAAGGTCTACGGGCACGGGTGCACCATGTCCTTAACGCCAGATGTGCCTGGCATAGATCCACATGCCTATTGATGGAATGTTCTCCCGACAGCCAGGCCTCCTTTAGGAGTCTACCCCCTTTGGTGTTGTCACCAGCGATCACCTGCACGTCCTCTAGATCAAATCTATGGCCGGTCTCCATCATATGCGCCCATAGTTGGGAGTACGGCTCTCTCCTCCTTATAGCGAGCTTGTGCTCGTGGACCCTTGTTCTAATTCTCTTCGAAGTCTCACCCACGTAATTAGCGGAGCACTCGTTGCACCTGATTTTATACACAACGCCTGACTTCTCTGCCATGGGGAGTGGGTCCTTGGGCCTCATGACGCTGGACCGTAGCGTGCAGCTGGGTTTATGGGCCACCCTGACTCCATACGGGGCCAACAGCCTAGCCGTCGCCTCCGAGACGTCCCCAATATAGGGAAGGGTGACCCGGGTCGTCTGGGGGGGTAATCCTTCGGACCGTTGGTTGTCCATGGGTACGGGCGGGGGTCTGGAAGGGGCGCAGTGTCTCCTGACAAACTCAAAGGGGTACCCGTTGCGTCTGCACACTTGGAAAAGGTGTCTCTTTTCCTCCGCCCTAGCTTTGGCCGTGCTGCAGTGGGAGTTCACTCTCTTAAAGAGGGTTTTGATGCAGCTGACCTTGTGGGCCGTAGGATGGTTACTATCAAAGTGCAACATCCTATCGGTGTGCGTCGGTTTGCGGTACACCTTGGTCTGGAGGGTGCCATCTAACCGGCGACGGACCAGGACGTCTAGAAATGCCAGTTCTCCCTGTTGTTCTTCCTCATACGTGAACTGTATGTCCGCATAAACCAAGTTAAGCACCTCCACAAAGTCAGCCTTCCGGTCCCTCTTGATGACAGCAAAGGTGTCATCAACATAGCGGGCCCAGAACTTAGGGCAGTACTGGGCCATCGCCACCTGCTCTAATCGCTGCAGCACAGCCTCCGCTATGCCGCTGGAGATGGGAGACCCCATGGGGGTACCTCTGGTCTGCTCGTACGTGACACCCTGGAACGTAAAGTACGTCTTTAGGCAGATCTCTAAAAGGTCCACCAGATCTCCCGGGCGGAGGGAGTCCCGCTTCTGCTCTGGTTCTTTATCAAGAAGGAGCTCTTTTATGACCGTGATAGCCAATTCCTGGGGGATAGAGGTGAAGAGAGAGACCACATCGAAGGAAATCATCATCTCATCCTCCTCTATCCTCAGGGTTCTGATCTTATCGAGAAACTCCCCCGCAGACCTAACCGTGGTGGAACTGTCCTGGACCAAGTAACCAATACGGTCACTTAGCCATTTGGCTAAGTATGAAGTAGGGGTGTTCCTGAACGACACAATGTGTCGAAGCGGAACCCCCTCTTTATGGACCTTGGGCAGGCCATAGAACCTGGCCATGGCCGTGTCCTTAGGGTGAAGCCGTATGAGGGTGTCATCGTCTAGCCTTTTACTTCACTTAAGGGTGTTGAGTATCTTATTGGCCCGGTTCTTAAGGGCCACCATGGGATCCCCCTCCACCGTTCTATATGCCGTGACGTCACTAAGTAGCCTCAATGCCTTGTCAGCGTACTGCGCCCTATCCATGACCACAGTGGCCCTGCCTTTGTCTGCCGGTAAAACCAGAATGGAGCTGTCCCTCTTAAGTTGGTCCATGGCCTCCACCTCCCTGTGGGGCAACATCTGGTGGTACCTGTGTTTCATGAGGAGGCCCGTTACCTGCTGTCTAATGGTATCCTTTGCCTCCTCCCCCGTTCTCATACGGTGTATGGAGGGCTCCAACGCCGCAACGAAATCAAGAGCGTGGGCGTCGGCTATGTTACACCCTGCATCCCGTTGCAGCACAGCAAGTTGTGGACCAGTCAGGACCTTGTTTGACAAATTGTGCACCAACTTGACCGAGGGGGGGGGATTTTCTTTTTCCAACTCCCGCAGTCTGTGTGTCTTACAGTGAAGTCTGTCGGCGGCCCATTGGCTGATGTTCCTGGCAGTCAGACGCATATGTCGGTCAAGCATTACATAATGCTGACTCACGAGCCCCGCCCGGCATTTCTCACGGCAGGTGTGCGCGTGCTCCTTCTGAGTGTTGATACGCCTGTGTAGGTCGTTCACGAGTGCCCGAATCGTGCTGCGTTGGTACCTGCGGGTGGCACGTCGGCACTCCAGTGAGTTAACAATCGGTCTCTTTCTCAAGGATCTCGGGGGTAGATCTTCTTGGAGACAATTGTGTAAAAAGGCAAGTTTGCAGTAATTGTCCGATATCCAGCGCGGCTACCCTGCGGAGGAAAGAAAGAGCCACGACAAAAGGGAAAAGAGAGACAGATGGCAAGGGGGTGGGGGGCGTTATGGATAGCAGGGAGGGGAGCACGGGAAGGGGAGTAGGAGTACAGCATCGTCCCGTTCTAGGGGCGATTACCCGTTCCCGTGCGGCCGCCCTACAGACGGACCAAACCCAAGTGGAGAGTGAGAGAGAGAGGGGGGTTAAGGGTACGAGAGAGAAGGGGGAAGGTCGAAGGAAGAGAGAGGCAGGGTTGCAAGACGAGGGAGTAAGCGGTGTAAATGGTGTGAATGGGTGCGAGTG
>NW_015389601.1:152695-162883 GCF_001527695.2 Protobothrops mucrosquamatus
ACACACCTCCACCCAATCAGAACACAGCCAAGCTCCCACCCAATCAGCTCAAACCCCACTGGCAGTTAAAAGGAAGAAACAGCAGCGATCGCAGACTACTCCCAGAAGCACGAAGCTGAAGACACCAGCCTGAAGATGACGAATGTGACTTCGTCGAAACGTCGCCAGGACACTTCCAATTTTACGCGGGAGAGAACCCAAATGACCAAAGACCTACATATATATATATATATATATATATATATATATATATATATATATATATATATGAATGCTTTTGTTTGAACACCCTGTCGGCCCAAATATGGGAAAGAGAAATCAGGCGAGAAAGAGCCTGTGGCCTAGTGGCTAACACCTCTGCTTAACATGCAGACAGCCCAGGTTCGAATCTCAGAAGGGTATGTCTGGCTGATGAAACCTAATAAGGTTAGAAATAGCTATCCCAGTACTCCCTTAATTCTTTGTTAGCAATCCAAATTTTGAAAAAAATATATATATATACATATATCAATAAAAATATAGAAAAACGAACACCAGGATAAAAATAAACAAGACCATTTAATATAAACAAGCTTGTAAGTAAAAGAGTTACTGAGCTTTCGTCAGCCAGACTGCCGACGTCATCAGAGTTGGAATGCTAGGTGATTAGGGAGCCTGCCTATATAGCTGCCTGTCTCTGCGCCCGGCTTCTCGAGCGCGTCATCAGCCCATTGATTGTGTTAATCTGCAACGTGCTAAGTTGTTTCGCATCCGGCAGCCCGTTGGTGGACCTGATAGTTGTGTTCAGATCCTCCATTGCTTTTCTAGCGTGCGTGCGGGCGCCTGGGGGGCAGCTGTCAAGCCGTCTCTGCTCCTTATCTCTCTCCCCTCTCATTTTGGAGCGATCTCTCAATCTGCATTTCAAATGCCCTGTAGGGCTGTCATCCTCCCCTAAGGCCACCGTTGTTTCGCCCATAGCTCCCTCTCCCCAATCCTGCGAAGAGCAGCTGTTCGGATGTCCCTGCTCCCTATTCCCCCCCTTTTTGTCTCTCCTTCTGAGCCGCTTCCACACGTCCGTTTCCAACACCCGATCTTGACACATTGTTAGTTTGTCGTCTCCTCCCATAGCAGCCATTGCCGCCTCACCTGTAGCCCTGTCGCTCCAATCTTGCCGGTTGCTATCTCGTTGTGGTGTCCCCTGGCCCCTGGAGAGAGATAAGGAGCAGATACAGCTTGACAGCTGACCCCCAGGCGCCCGCACGCACGCTAGAAAATAGGACGACAACACAAAATGTGTGTATCCCTCTCCCATACATTAATGGTGTATCAGAGGCAACAGCCAGATTACTGGCCCCCTTTAATATAGAAGTGGCCCATAAACCAGATCAAACTTTACGGTCTAAGATCATGCACCCAAAAGACCCACTCCCCAATGAAGAAAAGTCTTCGATAATAAATAAGATCAAGTGTAAGGACTGTTCCTGTAATTACATTGGGGAGACTACTAAAAGGTTAAAAACTAGGGTGCACGAGCATGCACTAGCAGTTAAACGACAGGAACAGTATTCACAGATTTGGACCCATATGACCAACCATGGGCATGAATTTGATCTTAACAATGCACAGCCTATATCCAGAGACACCACCAAGCCTGGCTTTCTGATGGCAACTCTATTAATCGCCATATAGAACTTTGCCCAGCGTACCAAACACTTAAGACATGGGAACAACTACATCTGAGTTCACAACGAAGGCAGATGTCAACGCTGCTAATATTGAATATTCTTGCTTTGACAAAATATGCAGAACTGTCTGGTACTTTTAGAGTTAATTCAGATGAGAAAGAGAGAGGAGAGAAAAGCCCGCGGAAGGGAACGGAAGTGAATCTTTGCCCTCCAGTTTAATTGGAAGATGTGAATCATGACTCCAAAATAGGGGAGGGGAAATGCTGGGAATGTTATGTGGAAAGGAAGGGAAATTCAGATCTTGGCATTCTCCATGCTGTGCTGATACTCCTTTTACACTAATAAAGGCTTTTTAGGTTAAACCATGCCTGAAAGTTCTTTGAAGTGTTTCATTAGTCAGACTCATGACAGCAATTGACACACCCCCTACGAGATCAGAGGGAAGGGAGAATGGAGGAGATAGCCCATTTGTGTGACAACCAACGTATAAGGGAAACAGAGAAGAGACAAGAAACATCCCCCCTAGACACCCCATATATATACACTTTAATCCACCCTATGACAAAGGGAAATAACGATGGGGGTGAACGACACGGATGGCTGGACGACAACTCACGGGGCACCCGTACCACGATCCCCATTAACAAGAGGGGAGAGACGAGTCACTCCACCCACGAGAATAAACAAGAAATCCATGGGTCAATGATGGAAAGCTACGCTACAGGACCTTGCACATGCGCAAGAAGGGCAAACTCAATGTATGATCAAGCAGTAAAGGACCTTAAGATGAGGGGGACAACCAGAAGTGGATCAGTATACTCATGGATATCCATGGAAAAAGGCAGCGTCCCTGAGTGGAGGAACACACGCAGGAACATATCCATCGGAGACTGCCCTGATAGGCGCCCGGATCCACCCAACATACCCCCTCCCCCGAGCACACATGCACACAATTCCACCAAGGAAGGCCAGAAGGACCCCAGAATAGAACCAAAAAAGGGGACAAGGGCAAGTGAGCAAAAGCAACTGGCTCACGCTAGTAGACAGAGAGTGATTGGATCCAAGGAAAAGAAAACAGCAACCCTGGAAAGCACCAGTATAGTAAGAGACGTGTGCCCTTTAAGAACAAACTAAGTAGAGAAAACGGACGGACCGATAACTAGATCAAAGAGCCGGGCGCAGAGCCGCCCGGCAGTATAAAAAGGACTCCCAGCAATCTTGCATTATGCTCTGATGATGTCGGTAGTGCTGGCCGACGAAAGCTCAACTTTAGCTTTTATATTAAACAGTTTTTGTTTTAATATTATCCTGGTGCTCGGACTATTTTATTTCTATGACATGGATTTACCCAGGATTCTCATTTTTAGCATAATTAGGGATCATATACATGTGTGTGTGTGTGTGTGTGTGTGTGTGTGATAAAGGTAAAAAAGGATATATGCAGTGTTATCTTCATTTTAGATGTCAAAAGGGTCTCTCTCTCTCTCTCTCTCTGTCTCTCTCTCCCTCCCTCTCCCTCTTTCTGCCCTTGGTCTGCCAGTCCTCTTCCCCCACTGTGTGTGTGTGTGTGTGTGTGTTTGTGTGTGTGTGTGTGTGAGAGAGAGAGAGGGGGGCACTTGCACTTTCCCCATCTCTCTCTCTCTCTTTCCTCTCTCTCCCTCTCTTTCTCTCCTCTCCCTCTTTCTCTCTCTTTCCTCTCTCTTTTTCTCTTTCCTCTCCCTCTCTCTCTCTCCCTTTCTCTTTCCTCTCTCTCTATTTCCTCTCCCTCTCTCTCTTTCTCTCTTTCCTCTCTTTCTCTTTCCTCTCCCTCTCTCTCTTTCCTCTCCCTCTTTCCTCTCCCTCTCTCTTTCCTCTCCCCCTTTCCTCTTCCCCTTCTCTCTTTCTCTTTCTCTCTCTCCCTCTCTCTCTTCTCCCTCTCTCCCTCTCTTTCTCTTTCCTCTCTCTTTCTCTCTCTTTCTCTTTCCTCTCCCTCTCCCTCCCTCTCTCTCTCTCTCTCCCCCCTCTCTCCGATCTTCTGCTCACCTGGCAAGCTGGCTTCAAGCTGTTCTGCAACAGGCTGGCTCTCTCCTCCCCTTCCTGCTTCCTGCTTCCTGCTTCCTGCTTCCTGCTTCCTGCAGAGACGCAGCAAAGGGAGGAGCCCAGCCCAATAAGCTTTTCACCTCGTGGAACAGGCAGCAGGCTATTCTCTTTTTTACACACACACACACACACACACACAGAGAGAGAGAGAGAGAGAGAGAGAGAGAGAGAGAGAGAGAGAGAGAGAGAGAGAGAGAGAGTAAGGCAGGACATAAAGCAGGAATAAGGCAGGACATAAAGCAGGACATAAGGCAGGACATAAAACAAGACATAGGTCATAAAACAGGACATGAGTCTTAAATGTGTGTATTAGTTAGAAGAAGCAAAAAGGAAATGGAAAATGTCAAAACCACAAGTTCATTTGTCGGTCGCACAAAGGTGTCAAGCTTGAAGCTCTGCTACAGGTAACCACATATGTCTCTATGTCTCATTTGTAGCTAACCACAAGTGTGCTGCAGGAAACATGGAAGCTTTAGCAAGATATTTAGCTACTTTAGCATAGCAACAGGGGGGCTGTAAGGGGGTTGTGATTCAAGTAACCAATCAAAGCTAACAAGTTACATTTCCATGTTTTGCTGTTTCTGAAGAATATATATGAACTTGTTTTTTTATAAGAAGCTGTTCAGATGTGCTTACAAATGTATTGCTCTGAACCTTGTGCAATAAATCAACTTCTTTTGATTCCGTGGTCTGAGTCCTGTGATTTTCTGCAATATTTCTGGTGACTCCGCCGGGACTTGGAGCGATATTTCGCTGAGGATGGCACGGACCAACCGGTGCCCAGTCGGGGTCGTCATGCTGACCCTTCAGCCGGCACAGATGATTTCTCCAGAAGGAGGCGGATGGCACCGCATGGGTATTTGGTGGACAACCGACCGATCCAAGAACCTGAATGGAATCAAAACAAGTCACGAAACAAAGCCGGCTGGAAAAGAAGACGCCTGCAGGCAAGTATTGAGGAAACTGTACACCCACTCATTTTGCGAGTGGAAGAGGGGGGCTGATCACCCCCCTGGGTCCGGGATCGGTGTATCCTAACAAGGCCCAAGAGTTGTGTGGGTGGTTAAGCCATTGCAGTTCCTGTTGGTGACCGTTGGAACGTCCGGCATCGCAGGTCAGTGGCAGTGTCTTAGAAAATGGGTGGTGGAGGAAGTGTCCCTCGGACACCTCTTCAGTGTATGTTGAGCAATTTTAAGAAAGGTTTTAGTGGAGATTATGGAGACCCCAAGGCCAATCCAGGTGACTTAAAAAATTCTGGGAGATGTTCCCTAAATGGAAGGGATATTGAACATCAATTCCTATACATGCCTGAGTGTCCCATTCCTTTGTTGGGTCGAGACATATTATGCAAAATGGGGGCAACTTTGTCGTTTGAAGAAGACGAAATGGCACTAGTAATGAAGCATTCTCCAGATGAGATGTGGCGAATAATGGTGGCCCAAGAGGTTCGAGTCCTCGATACTTGGCAGGAGTTTGATGTGCCCCGCTTATGGGCAGAAGATAATCCACCAGGATATGCAGCTCATCATACACCACTAGTCATCCAAGTGAAGCCTCTGGCAGTGCCTATTAGTCTCCAGCAGAGAAATTATCCTCGTCCCATTGCACAAGCAATTCAAGACCATATTACCAAATACTTAAAGGCAGGCATTTTAACAACTATTCAATCTCCTTGGAACACCCCACTCTTACCCATCCCAAAGCCTGATGGCTCATTTCACCCAGCCCAAGATTTATCAGGCTACAATTACTGTACATGCTGTTGTACCTAACCCATATACCCTCCTGAGCTTGATTCCAGCATCAGCTGTTTGGTTCTCTGTGGTTGATTTGAAAGATGTTTTCTTTACCATTCCAATACATAAAGACAGTCAGAAACTGTTTGCTTTTGAGTGGGAAGATCCAGTAACAGGCCAGAGAAGACAATACGCTTCGACCAGACCTCCTCAGGGATTTAAAAATTCACCTACTCTTTTTGGCAACACCTTGGCCTGAGACTTAGAAGACTTCCAGCCATGTGAGGAAGGAGATGTACTTCTCCAATATGTTGATGATGTGTTAATAACTGGACAGACAAAGGAAACTTGTTGGGACAATACCAACCAACTGCTTCATCTGTTAATGGACAAAGGATACCGTGCCTCAAGGAAGAAAGCCCAATTAGTGAAACCCCAGGTTAAATACTTAGGTTATACTATAAGTCAGGGCCAGAGAGTTATAGGTCATGAGAGAAAGGAAGCTGTGTGCTGAATTGCAGAGCCAACTAATAGGAGAGAATTACGGGTTTTTTTTAGGAGCAGCAGGTTATTGTAGAATATGGATACCGAATTTTGCCCTGCTAGCCAAACCACTCTATGAGTGCACAAAGGGGGGAGAAAGGGAGCCCTTTGTTTGGATGCGTGAACAAAAACAGGCTTTTGAGGCTTTAAAATTGGCATTATCTCAAGCTCCTGTTATGGGACTTCCCAACCTCGAAAAACCTTTCAATTTGTATGTGGACTCAAAGCATAATTTGGCTCTTGGCGTCCTGACTCAAGAAAAAGGAAGTTGGCAATAACCCATAGCTTATCTGTCCAAGCAAAGGGATGGCCACATTGTCTTAAAATTCTGGCAGCCATAGCTCTCCTGATAGAAGAAGCTAATAAATTGACTTTTGGACAGCCAACTACAATATATACCAGTCATGCAATTCGTGGAGTTTTGGAAACAAAGGGACATTTATCGATAACTAACTCCAGAATTTATAAGTACCAAGCTCTCCTCATCCAAAACCCTCAAGTGACATTCAAGCAGACAAATGGCCTGAACCCAGCCACCCTATTGCCTATACCAGGTCCTAAAGTTGAACATAACTGTATGCAAGCAATAGAAAGTCAGTTCTCATGCAGGCCTGATTTAACTGATGTGCCACTGAAAACGGTGGACAATAATTGGTTTACTGATGGGTCAAGTTTTATTGCAACAGGAGAACGATATGTGGGCTATGCAGTAGTCTCACTTGATAAAGTCATAGAAAGTGGGCCACTCCCAAAAGGCACAAGCAGCAGAACTGTGGGCTCTCATAAGGACACTGGAGAGAGCAAGGGATGAAAGTATAAACATTTAGACTGATTCTAAATATGCATTCCTCACATTACATGTACATACTGCGGTCTATAGAGAGAGAGGATGAACCGGACTATAAAGGAAAAGGTGACAAAGGTGTGCCTTGAAATTCATCTTAAGTGGGTGGATGCATTGCCACTAGCACTTTGGTCTGTGAGGTGCACCCCTCGAAAAGGAATTAGGCTATCTCCTTTTGAAATGATGTTTGGAAAACCCCCTGTCATAAGTACTAGTTTGAAAAATCATATAGGGGACTTAAGTCAAATAGGGGCTTCATGGGTAAGTCAAATGGTGGGAGAGTTAAACAAGCAAATACAAGAAATCCAACAATATTGTGTGTCCCTTAGTCCACCATTTTTGAGTACCCCCAGTCATAATATTCAAGTGGGAGACAAAGTATGGGTAAAACACTGGAAAGGGGAAAACTTGAAACCTAGATGGAAGGGCCCGTATACTGTGGTCATGTGTTCTCCACTTGCAGTAAAGGTGTTAGAATCCAAGTCTTGGATTCACTGGACTCGAGTTAAGCCTGCAGCTGATGAATATTGGGAGGCAGAGCAGGACGAGGCCCGTCCCTTAGTGGTGCGCTTGAAGAAGCACCCCTTATAACTGCCCTACCGGCAACGGGCAGGCAACATACGGGGCAGAAGAAGCCTTACTGGTGTCACCCCGGAAGCTGACCCTCTACATACGGCTGAAGACAAGAACGAGGAAAACAGTTGTTAACGTGTTAATAGTGGACTGTGTGGTGTAGGTTGGATCTATTTCAAGGGATGATAGTCCGACAATACATAGCCATAGGTGCAGTGAGTCTGGCCTTAGTGGGTCTGATCACCCTAGTTGTGACCTGCTGTATTGGACACCTTTTCTTCTGGAATTGCCCCAATCCCAAAGAAACAGGTGTTGCACTTAAAAGCACTGACTGTGACCAAGGACAGTGTGTATCTCCTGGAGACACTTATGTTTGAAGCACCCTGGGAGTGGGTCCTCTGTTGTATACTAGGAGTCTTGGGAGTGTAGGCATTACATTTAGCAAATAAGACTCGGCTGTGTGGCTCACCCAAGACTGACACTGTCCTTTCCCAAATCACACCTAATCCCATCCATTTCCCTGATGTGGTAATTTCATAATTGCAATTGTTCCCCTTGTTGTGGCTGTGAGTGTGAAACTGAGTGGGACATTGGACTGACATTGACTCATTTTAGATTGTCAATCATGAATTTTCTATGGCTTTGGTTACTGTTTGCAAGTGGCCTGTTGGGTGATAAGGCCCTGAACGGTAGTCCCAAATGTTGTGAGAATGGCCAATTAACTCCTCCCATGCTTGAAGAAGGCTCCAGGGACGTTAAGGATCTCAAAGAGCGAGGCAGGATCAGGGCCCAGGGTTTGGGTCCTTGGAGAAAATGGGAAGGAAATGCTACTTTGATAAAGTGCCCAAGCCAATTTGAACCACCCAGATTCCCACTTTGGCTCTATAGTAAGCCCATGAAGGGTTTCTGTATTCCATTTCCCTTTGGAAATGAAAGCTCCCGTTATCTCCTTGAAGGCCCCTATATCAGGGATGAAGAAAGAAACCCTCGTCAAAAATCTCCACTACAGCCATTAACTGGCATGTTTATGGCTGGCACCTTGGGGGTCTGGAGTAATGAGAATGGCCATCGATTTCATGCCTTTTCCATGAACATGGCAGTGTGCTTAGAAGAGAATGGGGTATTTTTCTTATGTGGGGAAAAGGCATATGTATGTTTACCTACCAACTGGACTGGGACTTGTACTCTGGTTCACCTCATCCCGAAGATGGGTGTTGTTAACGGAGAACAAGTCCTCCCTGTTCCTCTCATGGGACATATACAGAAAAGAGTTCCCCTTGTAATACCATTATTAGCTATCCTGGGGATAGGCACTGCAGTTGGAACAGGCGTCGGTAGTTTAGCCCATTCTGCAATACAGTTTCAGCAACTTTCTGAGGAATTTCAACAAAGCCTAAGCCAGATTGCTGGGACTCTGGTAGAAGTCCAAGATCAGATAGACTCTTTGGCAGCAGTAGTCTTACAAAACAGGCATGCTCTAGACCTCTTGACAGCTGAGAAAGGAGGTTTGTGTCTGTTCTTGGGAGAAGAGTGTTGCTTTTGCATGAATAAATCAGGAGTAGTCAGAGAAGTGGCAAAGGACTTGCAAGATAGAGCATCAAGAATTAGACAAAGAATGCAAGGAACTGACTCATGGTTCTCGTGGCTACCAGGCACTGCTTGGGTCAAACAGATGCTGTTTGTGTTATTATGTGGAATAGCAGGACTAGCTTTCATCCCCTGTGTAATACCGTTACTCAGACAATTAGTTATGAGGTCAGTGAAGGAAATCAGGGTTGAAAAGGAATTAGTTGTGATAGAAGGATCCTTGGAAAGTAGATTCACCTCAGACCCACGAAGGGAAAGTGTGGATCCAGACAGTGGAGTGTATGTACGGCTTACTCCCTGGGGATTGGAGGAAGTGCCTGAGGAAGATGATTTCTGAGAATCACTTTATGGATTTTTCACTCTTTCTTATTATTGCTATCTGCCTCTAGCTTGAACTGGCAGCAGGAAACAGAAAGATGTGTGCCAGTCTAAAGTGTTAATCATGCCGGGGGGCGGGGCCAGCTGTCAAGAAGAACGGGTGTGCTGGACGATTCTCCAGAGCGTCTGCACCCATTCCCGACCGCTTAACAGATCCTTAGGGGTCCCTGGTTCCCTGGAGGGAGACTGGGAACAACAAGGCGTCCTGAGGAGCGATCCTTAACGGCGGTTGGGATCAGCGAACTCAGGCGAAGCCTTTGTAAGTTGAGCGGAGGAAGAAGCCGGCCGCAAATGGCGGCCGTGAAGAAACAACAGCTCCAGCTGGCCGAAGCATAGCGGTGGAATAGCTGGACGGAGACGTGACAGCTCCAGTTTAAGGTAACCTGAACAGCGATTTATTTTTTTTAAATAATTTTTTATTAATTTTTCAATTAAAAACAAAAACATAAATTACAATATCAACCCCCCCCCAAAAAACAACACTAATCAATACATTCACGGACGTGTCCGGTGTCCCCCCCCCCTGCACCACCCTCTTCCACTTACCACACCTTCCTCCTCCCAAACTACAACCACTCCTCCTTCCTCCCTCTTTCCTACCTCCCTTCCTCACTCAACCATCCCGTCTTGTGCAGTTGGGGCTCCACCGGACACCTCCCTGAAAAATCATACATATATATACATATAAATCTATAATACAAACCTACCCCTTTCCCCCCTCCCCCCCCAGGACTTCCCAAAGCTAATCTAGGAAATAAACGCACAATAATCCAATTCTATTCAA
>NW_015389601.1:163145-165025 GCF_001527695.2 Protobothrops mucrosquamatus
CCATAATACCCAATAAAAATAACTGCGGTGTAAATTTTATCTTTTTCTTAAAAATTTGTTGAATATTCCACCAAATCTTAATCCAAAAGGCTTTAACATCCCTACATGTCCACCAAATATGATAATAAGTAGCATCCATACTACCACATCTCCAACATTTTGGTTGCAAATTCGGATACATGCAAGACAATTTTTGAGGGTCCAAATGCCATCTATAAAACATTTTATAAAATTTTTCCCTTAGATTCTGTGCTTGGGTGAACTTGACATTTCTTACCCAAATTTTTTCCCAAGTTTCTAACTTTATTGGTTCTTGAATATTTTGAGCCCATTTAATCATACAATCTTTAATCAATTCTGTTTCCGAATCAAGTTCTATCAAAACACTATATATTCTCCTAATATGGGCTCTACTTTGATCTTTAATCTGTTTTATCAAGTTCACATCTTCTACCATTAAACCCAATTTTTGATCTATATGCCATCTCTCAACCAGTTGAAAATATAACAACCAGTACTGGAGTACATTGTCCTGTCTTAACTCTTCCAATGATTTAATTTGCCAGTCCTGTCCTCTTAACATAAGTAAATCTTTATAAACAATACCTTGTAATTTTGCTCCCCTTACTATTCCTTGTATTGCATGTTCCGGAATAGCCCACATTGGAATTTTTAAATTTACCTTATATGAATACTTTTTCCAAACTCTCAGAAGTGCAACCCTTAAAATATGAGATTTAAAAGCCCGATCAATTTTCTTATCAAAAAATAAGTAAGCATGCCATCCATAATATAAATCCCAACCTTCAAGTATCAAAATATCTCTATTAGTTAAATTAATCCAATCACTAATCCAGGTTAATACCACTGCTTCATAATATAATTTTAAATTAGGGGCTTTAAGTCCCCCTCTTTCCCGTGCATCTTGCAAAATTTTAAATTTTACCCTAGGTTTTTTCCCCTGCCATATAAACCTATTGATGCCTCTTTGCCATTCCTCCAAATTTGAATCCTTTTTTAAAATAGGTATCATCTGGAACAAAAAAAGAAACTTTGGGAGAACATTCATTTTTATCACTGCAATTCTTCCCAATAATGATAGCTGTAATTTCTTCCACTCCATCAAATCCTTTTGAACTTTTTTCCATAACTTATCATAATTATTTTTATACAATTTAGCATTAGAAGCAGTAATATCAACACCCAAGTATTTCACTTTTTTACTATTTCAAAGCCAGTTACATTACTTAAAGTTTCTATATCTTTCATAAACATATTTTTAACTAATATTTTAGTCTTATTATTATTTACTTTGAATCCAGACACATTCCCATAATGTGTCAATATCTGTATCAAGTTTCTTGCCGAGTCAGTTGGTTCCGACAAAATGAACACCAAATCATCAGCAAAGGCTCTGAGCTTATAGTCATTGTTACCCAAAGTTATTCCTTTTATAAGTGAAGACTCATGAATCTTGATTAATAAAATCTCCAAAGTCAGGATAAACAATAACGGGGATAATGGACAGCCTTGCCTTGTACCTTTTTCAATTTTAATTGAATCTGTCAAACCCCCATTTACAATCACTTGAGCAAACTGTAGTTGATAAATAGCCTTCAACGCTGATGAAAATCTGTCCCCAAAATTCATTCTGTCAACCAACCGTAGCAAAAATTGCCAATCCAATTTATCAAAAGCCTTTTCAGCATCCAAAAAGATAAGGGCCGCCGGGATTTGATTATTTTTATCCAAATACTCCAACAAGTTCACAATTTGTCTAACATTGTTCTTCATATATCTTCCATTTATAAATCCAGACTGATCCACATGAATAATCTGTTTCATTACTTGCATTAGTCTATTGGCTAATATTTTTGCAA
>NW_015389601.1:168451-171404 GCF_001527695.2 Protobothrops mucrosquamatus
GAGGGCCTTCTCTGTGGGTGCCCCCACCCTCTGGAACGAACTCCCCCCCGAGATCCGGATGATTCCGGATCTCCTTACTTTCCGCCGCGCCCTCAAGACATGGCTTTTCCAGCAAGCGGGCCTGACCTAGGGAGGATTTTAGGTAGGGATTTTAGGTAGGGACGTTTTTTAAAAAGTAATTTTAATGGGAACACAGCAAATCAATATTTGGCTTTTAATTAGGTTTTAGTGGGGTTATTTTGTGTATTTTTGTATGATTTTTGTATGATTTTTTTTTTTTTTTTTTTCGTATCCTGTATATTGTATTTGTGTTTTTAATATGCTGTGAACCGCCCTGAGTCCTACGGGAGAAGGGCGGTATACAAATTAAATTAACCTAACCTAACCTAACCATAGACTTGAAAGAT
This sequence comes from Protobothrops mucrosquamatus, assembly GCF_001527695.2. Taxonomy (NCBI): domain Eukaryota; kingdom Metazoa; phylum Chordata; class Lepidosauria; order Squamata; family Viperidae; genus Protobothrops; species Protobothrops mucrosquamatus. Next base: position 168,859 of record NW_015389601.1, read on the forward strand.
TTTTAGCAGATTTTATACACTCTGATCAAAATGGCTTCTTACCCAAAAGTTACATAAGAAACAATGTCAGGATTATTTTGGATATTTTGGAGTATTACGAGGTGCACAATGAAAAGCAAATGAGTTTAATCTTTCTTGCTGCACAAAAAGCTTTCGACAACGTGAAATGGGATTTTATGTTTGAGCAATTGGTGTATATGGACTTCGGGGTAAATTTTATAAACATGTTTAAATCAGTTTATTCTAATCAAGTAGCGAAAGTAATAATTAATGGAGAAATGACTGATAGCTTTCCAATTCAAAAAGGTATGAGACAAGGTTGCCCGTTATCACCTTTGTTGTTTATTTTATCCCTAGAGGTATTGGCCAGAGTAACCCGGAAAGATAGGCAGATCAAAGGTTTAGAGATCAAGGAAGAAACGTTCAAAACGCAAGCTTTTGCAGATGACTTAGTTTTTATAATTGAAGAGCCATTGCAATCAGGGATAAAATTGATGGAGGTCTTGAGCAAGTACGGGGAAATTGCAGGTTTGAAGTTAAATAAAGAAAAAACTAAAATGCTTGTTAAAAACATGACTAAAGTACAGAAACATGATTTGGCTGATAGATTGGGTATTCAAATTACGAATAAAATAAGATATTTAGGAATACAATTAACGGCTAGATGCATTACATTAAAGAGAGATAATTACGACAAATTAGTTGAACAAATCAAAGCTGATTTAGATATTTGGACCAACTTACAACTTTCATGGGCAGAATAGCAGTAATTAAAATGAATGTGTTGCCGAAAATTTTATTTTTGTTTCAATGCATACCCATAAAATTGGACAAGAAATTTTTTCAAAATCTTAATAAAATTGTTCTCAAATTTATTTGGCAGGGAAGGAAGGCAAGGATTAGATTAAAATTACTGCAGGATTCAAAAGAAAGGGGGGGGTTGGCCTCCCTGATATGGAAAAATACTATCAGGCCATAGTTTTAATATGGGTACGAGATTGGATACTCTTAAAAAACAGGAGATTACTATGTTTAGAAGGCCATGACTTAGAAATAGGATGGCATGCCATGCTATGGGACCAAAAATACAGGTCACATAAATATTTTTGTAGGCACTATATTAGACGGGATCTAATTGATATATGGGCCAAAACCTGGAAACCGAATTACACTCAAGTCCCTGGCTGGGTCTCACCGCTAGAAATATACGTACATCCAAAATTTATTCAATTAGGGAAGATTATAACATATAAAAACGTATTAGATGAGAAAGGGGAATTGAAATCTAGGAAAACCCTGCAAGACGGAGGATTAAAATTAGAATGGTGGGCATACCTTCAANTAAATTTAGAGGTAGAGGAGGTGGTAATCGACACAAACTCCTGGGCCGACCATAACCCAATTAGAATTAGATGGAAAGGGCAGAAAAGAATGAGGAGATGGACTTTGAAAAGGGCAATTCTTAAACATAAGGAATTTAAATTGAATTTGGAAAAACAAATGGGCCTGTTTTTCGAGACAAATAAAAAGGAGGACACGAACTGCCAAAACTTATGGGATACTGCCAAAGCATATATGAGAGATGTGGCAATTTCCTATATGGCCAGGGATAACAAAATTAAAACACAACGATTAAGACAGTTAGAAGAAGAATTAACCAGAGTTGAGGAAGATTTGCAAAAGGAACCACAAAGAAGTGGGTTGAAACAGCAGATAAATTTAATTAGGCATAAGATGGACATTATTGGCAAGGAAGAGTTAGGGCAGCAGATAAAACGTACTAAACAAAATTGTTTTGAATATGCCAATAAACCGGGGAGATGGCTGGCCTATAAAATTAAAAAACATAACAATAAACAAAGGATTACTAAACTTTGCAATACAGAAGGTGATATGGTGTATCAGAATGAAGGAAAGAAATCAGTGGCATACGAATTTTATAAGAATTTATACAAAGATGAAAAACGGAGAAACAACGATGATATTGTACAGTACTTGCAAGCAGCTGATTTACCGAAAGTCTCAAAAGAATTTAAAATTTTATTGAACAAAGAGATAACACCTTTGGAACTTTCGGAAGCAATTAAGAAACAAAAAAATAATAAAGCACCTGGGCCAGATGGCCTACCTGCAGAAGTGTATAAGATCATACAAGAACTTTTAAGTCCAATAATGTTGGAACTATTTAACAAGGTCTTAACCAAGGCTAAAACACCGGCTTCATGGGAAGAAGCTTTCCTTACTCTGATTCCTAAGGAAAATGCAGATCTGGCGTATATCAAAAATTATAGACCCATCTCATTATTAAATTCAGATTATAAGATCTTTATGGCTATAATGGCCCATAGGGGAGAAACAGACTCAGGCTCAACCCTTCCAAGACCGAGTGGCTGTGGTTGCCGGCGCCTCGGCATAGTCAGCTGACGCCATCGCTGACTATAGGGGGCGAAATTTTGGCCCCCTCAGAGAGGGCCCGCAACTTGGGAGTCCTCCTGGATCCACGGCTGACATTGGAAGACCATCTGTCGGCCGTGACCAGGGGGGCG
>NW_015389601.1:173615-176961 GCF_001527695.2 Protobothrops mucrosquamatus
TATCTGGCAAGAACTATGGGCACGAAATAGGAAGCTCACTCTGGCTACATCCTACAAAGAAAACCTGTATAAAATGTTTTACAGGTGGCACTACCCGCCCACAAGACTAGCTAAAATGGCCCCCAACATTTCCCCTACATGTTGGAAATGTAATTTGGCAAGAGGGACATATTATCATATGTGGTGGGAGTGCCCGAAACCCCGTGTTTTTTGGAACAAGGTTAAAAAATGGTTAGAAGAAATATTAACAACAGAGGTAGAAGTAAAACCAGAACTCTTCCTACTTGGTATTACCATACAAAAATATGATAAAGGGACACTCTACCTAATGCTACACATCTTCACGGCCGCCAGACTGACGTATGCACAAAATTGGAGAAACAAAGAAATTCCTACTGAAGAAGAGATTCTACAAAAAAATTTATCGTGTGCGGACATGGACAGGCTAACTATGGAACTAAAGGACAAGACAGAAACGGACTATTTTGGAATCTGGGACAAATTTTACTGCTGGTATGAGTCAAGAAGAACTGTTCGGGTTTTGAGTTAAAGTTTAAGTTTGTGGTATATAAAATTATATGTTAATATATAGAGAAACAAGCTTGAGATTGTATAATATTGTATTATATAGGGGAATATATGTATATATATAGAGAGAGAGATGATAAAAACATATAAACATAAATGAGCACCAGGAAACAAAACCCTTTAAAAGTTTAAAAAGGTTTTAATAAATAATGACCCAAGCTTTCGCCGGCTTTTCTGCCGGCATCTTCAGGGATCCTGTGTCGGTCAATGGGAGGGCACTCCTTATATTACGGAAGTGCCAAACTCCGGTGGAGAGAGAGGGGGGGGGTCTATGGTATGAGAGGGAAAGGGGGAAGACCGAAGAAAGGGAGAGGCATGCTTATTGAATAAGAAACAGGCAGGAAGGAGAGAATGGGTGTGGAGCGATCGTGTGAAATAGGCATGGCCCAGGTAGATCAACTCACTGGAATGAGAACGGAATTAGAACGGTGATTGGCCGGTGGAGCGTCACGACAGCACCTATGGGCCGGGTGCAAAGGCGGCCGTAATATAAGGAGTGCCCTCCCATTGACCGACACAGGATCCCTGAAGATGACGGCAGAAAAGCCGGCGAAAGCTTGGGTCATTATTTATTAAAACCTTTTTAAACTTTTAAAGGGTTTTGTTTCCTGGTGCTCATTTATGTTTATATGTTTTTATCATGAACACTCCCAGGAATCAATTGTCTGTTTTTAGCATTGTTTTTAAGAGAGAGAGATGTATATATAGAACTTTAAATATGATAAGGAACGAATTGTTAGGATTATATATACTGGAACGTCATGTCATGTCCTTTTTTGTTTTAATTGTTTTATTAATAAAAAACTTTAAAAATAAATAAATAAAGTGTTAATCATGCCATATGTTATGCCTCTCCATATATGCGTAAATTCTACTAAGCTATCTTCACTTGCTGGGAAAAAGCTAATGCTCAAGTAGAAACTATAAAAGTGAGACTCAATTGTTACCTAAAATGGAGTTTCAAAGGGGGGAATAAGGCAGGACATAAAGCATGAATAAGGCAGGACATAAAGCAGGAGATAAGGCAGGACATAAAACAAGACATAGGTCATAAAACAGGACATGAGTCTTAAATGCGTGTATTAGTTAGAAGAAGCAAAAAGGAAATGGAAAATGTCAAAACCACAAGTTCATTTGTCGGTCGCACAAAGGTGTCAAGCTTGAAGCTCTGCTACAGGTAACCACATATGTCTCTATGTCTCATTTGTAGCTAACCACAAGTTTACTGCAGGAAACATGGAAGCTTTAGCAAGATATTTAGCTACTTTAGCATAGCAACAGGGGAGCTGTAAGGGGGTTGTGATTCAAGTAACCAATCAAAGCTAACAAGTTACATTTCCGTGTTTTGCTGTTTCTGAATAGTATATATGAACTGGTTTTTTTATAAGAAGCTGTTCAGATGTGCTTACAAATGTATTGCTCTGAACCTTGTGCAATAAATCAACTTCTTTTGATTCTGTGGTCTGAGTCCTGTGATTTTCTGCAATAAGAGAGAGGGAGAGAGGGACAGAGGGAGAGAGAGGAAGCCCAAGTGCCTCTGTCTGTCTCTGTCTCTCTCTGCAAATGGCAGAGGAGGCTGGGAGCCGCAGCAGAAGGCTCAAAGAGCCGCATGCGGCTCTGGAGCCGCAGGTTGCCGACCTGTGTCCTAGGTGCTTTGTTTGAGCTAATCTGGTCAGTTTGGGCTCCTTGCCTTTTGTGTTGCTTATTTGGAATTTCCGGCTGCTCTTTGTTTATGAATAGTGGCCTAGTCTTTCTGAATGGATTACAAAATCTCCGTTCCTAAAGACTAGCCTCTTCAGGTTTCCGCTTGAAGCTGTTTTCCTATAGCAGGAAGCAGGGCTTTTTTTCTCATAGAACGCCCAGAACGGAGTTCCGGCACCTTTTTTGGATGGAACCTTATAGGGTAGGCAAGGTGGGTTGTATGACATGTGTGAGTTCCGGCACCTTTTTTTTTTTTTTAGAAAAAAAGCACTGGCAGTGTTGGAAACGTGATTAAAATACCAACAAAATTGGATTGGTAAGAAAAAAAGAGTTTATTCTGCAGAAAATAGAAAAGTGGTTTGCAAAGCGCGGTGGATCCTGGTGAGAGACTTCAACAGGAAGTTCTAAACCCAGAGACCACACCAAAATATTCAAACTCACAACATTATATACACTCCTATCGCGACGCCCCCATCCCCTCCCATTAGGTCACATTTGAGAGGACTTCCGGGGGCACAATCTGTCCGATCCGCCTAGCCAGAATACATCGTTTCCACACACACCCCTTGGTTACATCGTTCCGAACTTCCCTCTGTCATCCTTTTGTCTTGTTAAGTGTGTCTTCTAGCCAGGCCTCCTGGAATCTAGTGCCTATGTGCAGGACTTGGCTAATCTTTCTATTGTTAATCAATTGTGAGCGTTTTATTTTTAAACTTCTCCGTTTCTCACAAATCCACCCTTTCTATTTTTTATACTAATTTAAAAATAAAATTTTTCTTCAAATGGTTTTAAACTTTCCCGGATCTCCTCAGCATTCTCAATAGTAGTAACTGTGAGAGGGATCTCGGAGTCCTAGTTGACAATCACTTAGATATGAGCCAGCAGTGTGCTGCAGCTGCCAAAAAAGCCAACACAGTGCTGGGCTGCATTAACAGAGGGATAGAATCAAGATCACGTGAAGTATTAATACCACTTTACAATGCCTTAGTAAGGCCACACTTGGAATACTGCATCCAGTTTTGGTCACCACGATGTAAAAAAGATGCTGAGACTCTAG
>NW_015389601.1:180516-183024 GCF_001527695.2 Protobothrops mucrosquamatus
ATCCATATCTTAATTACTCCTGTAACCAAGGTCATATTGAGGTCTAACATTGTCCCAATTCTGTCCACCCCTGGAAAAGTAGTTCTTCCCTTTCACTTTTGACACCACCGTCTGTAACAGGCTGAGATTGGAACTCGGGACACCAGTCTTCGATGATCACTATATCACACTCTTCTCCGCAGTCTCTGTGTATCGGTGCACAGTCTGGGCAATGGGTACAACAACAATTACACCAACATTTACAGTCACAAAACCAAAACATTTAAACCCTCCCTTTTTTTTCTTTTTTCTAATGTCTCTATATTTTGCTTTTTCTTATTATCAACTTCAAAGGGTCAGGTTGAGGCACACTTTTCCACTTGGTTGGAGCGTCCACTGGTCCTTTCACACGGGTGTAGTGGGTCCAGCCCTTCTCTGCCGTTCGTACTGCTGTTTCGGATTTCAGCAGCACCTGGAAAGGGCCTTCCCACTTTGGAACCAGCTTTTCCTCCTTCCAACTCCGGATCAGCACCCAATCTCCGATCTGGAATTGTGGACTGGAAACTCCAAGGGGGGTGTTTGTGCCAGCAATCCTTGTTTCCTGAGGAAATCAAAATATCTGGACAGTTTATGTACGTATTGCTTCAGTACTCTATCTCGAGTTTGGAGTGAATCTATACAAATTTGCCTTGGGGTAAAAGCAACTCCAAATAATAATTCATAGGGTGACAGTCCTATGTCTTTCCATGGCTGAGTTCTAATTCTCAGCAGTGCCAGTGGCAGGCACTTAGTCCAGGGCATGTGGGTCTCTAAAATTAGTTTGGTTAATGATTCCTTTATTTTTGCATTAGCCCTTTCAATTTTTCCACTGCTGGCCACGTGCCAAGGAGTGTGAAATTTCCAATTTATTCCCAAGGCTTCCATAACATTCCATAACATTCTGCAATACCCTTGCCGTGAAATGGCTCCCTTGATCACTATCAATTTGAGTGACCATCCCATACCTGGGAATAATTTGATCTAGCAATACCCTGGATACCACCTTGGTAGTGGCATTGCTACACGGGTAAGCCTCTACCCATCCGGTTAGATGGTCGATTATAACCAACAAAAACTTTATTATGCCTATTCTAGGTAACTCTGTAAAATCTACCTGAATGCATTGGAATGGTCTTAGAGCAGGTGGTCTCCCTCCTAGTTGCTGTTTTCTCATAGCTTGTCTGTTAGTTTTCTTGCATATGAGACATTTTTCAGTGATTTGTTTGGCCAAGGTATAAATTCCAATGCACCCATAATGTTTCAGGAGTTCATCTACTAATGCTTGGACGCCCCAGTGGCTTCCTTCATGTAACTTCTCCAATAGTCCTCGCGCTATGGGTTTATTGATTACCTGCCTCCCATCCAGAAGGAACCATTCACCCTTCTCTCCTTGTTGCCCACCTATCTGCATTATTTCTTTTTCCTCTGTTTCTGAAAACACAGGTGTTGTGTCCTGAGCCTGCAAAAGCAGGCTCGGGACGTTGCAAGAGTCCCGGGCATTTGCAAAAGCTGCCCGGGACCAGACTGAGTGGCGCCGGCCTTGCGCGCATGCGCAAGGCAGGAAAAGACCGCCTTGTGATTGGTTGGAATTGCCCGGGGATCAGAAGGTATAAATAGAGGCCTGTGTGCCTCTGCTCGGGTTGTTCGTAGATTGGAAGCAGAGAATAAAGATTTGTTAGTAATGCATTGTCTCAAGCGCCATTATTCTCCGGACTTAACACTGGCGACGAAGGTGGGATTCAGTCTATACAGCTAGGGAAGCTTGAAGACTCACCCAAAGAAGTCCGGAAGAGGAAAAACGGCGTGGAAGTCAGCGTTTATCCTGCCAGTACGAAATCGCTGGAGGGTGCGTGCGGCTGAAGAAGACCCTGATCCTCGATCATGGCGAAAGTTGGGCGTTTGCGGAATTCGACGTCTCTCACCCCGAGAAGTGGGAATCTTATGTTGCAAGAGTCGAGACTTACTTCCGCGTAAACCAGATAAGGGAGGAAGGCTTAAAGGCTGCCACAATGTTGTGCGTTTGTGGGCAAGACGCCTTTGAGATCGCCGAGAACCTAATCGCCCCGGCCTCGCTGGAAACGGTGTCATACTCCGATCTGAAGAAAGTTTCTTCCGGTGGGACGGCGCGCCGATGGCGGCTCTTTTCGGAGCCGTCCGCTTGGGAAGGCGTCAGAGCCAGCATGAACAGCGGTCAGCAGCTGTTCAGCGGCTTGGAACCTTGTGCCCCGGGAGAAGGGGTCGAGGTGAGTACTCCTGGATAGGAGTAGAGTCCCAAAGGCTCTCCCTTTATTTCGGGAGAGCGAAATTGGGTACTCCTCCGGAGTCCGGGAAATCTCCGTCTCCCAAGTGCCTTTGTTCCCTTTGTTTTTGGGAACAAAGCCAGTCGTTGCCTCCACTTCTGTGAATTACAGAGAACTGTGAGTAAATAATAACCAGATGGAACTGACCAGGGGAAACTGGACTTGAGCAACTTAAGACTTTAACTCAATT
>NW_015389601.1:185198-187281 GCF_001527695.2 Protobothrops mucrosquamatus
AGCTGGGGAATCAGCAAAAGAATACATTGCAGCTTTGAGAAGAGCAGCTAAACCGTGTGATTTCAAGGACTTAGAGGAAAGACTGCGTGATCGTTTTGTGTGCGGACTGAGGAACAGAGACTTACAGCAGAAGCTGTTCGCCATGGAAGATGTCTCTTTCCAAGATGCTCTGCGAGAGGTTTCAGCAGAAGAAGCTGCAAGTGGGCTGGTCAAGAACATGCAGCCTAATCGAAGCGCTCCAGAGACCGCCACCATCAACAAGGAAGACGTGCGAGAGGATTCGGAAGAAGATCCTGAAGAAGAGGTGGACAAGCTTTTGTCAAGCTCCACAGGGCTTGCCATTCGCTGGGGGGGGGAGTCGCAAAGCCCGCAGCAGCCGAACACCGCCACAGACGCCCAACAGCAGAACGCCGCCGCAACCGCCCAGCTCTCCTCCGGCATCGCTCCAGCCAGCAGGTACGACCCACCCACCTCCCCTCGTTTCTCTGCGCTGCCGCCTACCTCGCTCGGGTCACAGAGGCCTCAGGCGGCGTCGCCCAGCGCGTGGGCGAGGCGGGGAGCATGCAGAGACCTGCCGTTTGACGCGAACCAGCCGGGAATCCGGAAGTCAGCGAATGGTAGCCGCGGAGGGCCAGGGAAGACCGCGGATGTCGGGGGAGGGGCCAGCAAAGGCTGCTGCGAGCGAGGACCAGTCGAGCCGTCGGCCCGTGGCCATTCGGCCGGCCCGCACAACCGACAAGGCCGGGAGGACGCAGGGGCCGAGGAAAGGCATCTACTGCGTGGACGGGGCTGCAACATCGGAAGGACTGACCAGGACGGTGATGGCATGTTGCAGCAGCCAAGCGGCCGACGGGACAACAAGCCCTGTGTGACTGTTTCCAGGGAGGGGTGGGGCTGGACTACGGGGGCATTTATGTGCTTCAGGCGGATGTTGGCTTGCTGCTGGGGGCGGGGTGAAGGGGTGTGGCACCTCTATATACAGCACTGGGAGCAAACCACTCCCAGTGCTGACTTTGTTTTGGCCGGGGATTAAATCACCTTGCTTTCACTACGTTCCTGCGTTCATGTTGTCTTTGTCTCCTCGGGACGCCGTCGGACGGAGAGTGTCAGTAAGTCAGCACTCCTTATCCAACCGCCCCATAGCTATTCTCCTTGCTTCGAGGGGATGGCGGAGGGCAAGCAAGATGCTCCTCAGGGAACAGAGGAGGAAGTCTTGACTGGAGCCGGAGACCCGACGCCCGCCATTGAGAGCCTGGAGGCGCAGCCGGTGGTCCGACCAAAGGTGACCCGGGCCACACTCCCTGCGGTCTCCCAGGAGGGCGCGACCTCAGGGACCACGGGGGAGTGGTGGCAGAGCCCTGCTTTGGCAAACGTGGGGGTGGAACGGGCACGAACCCCAAAAACTAGGTCGTCTCTCCTGGAATGGAGAGAGAGACGTGTCTCGGGAGACGAGGAAGGGGACTGGAGCTATTCCACTGTGCCCGGCGAGTACACGATGGACGTGCTCCGAGAACGGTTCGGTGAGGCCGGATACCAGGGTCCATCCTCATGGCAACGGGTGGTCGGGTCATCGGAACGTTCAGAATCGACTCGTTTCCGGCTGAGCAGCCCGCGGCTCCGGCTGCCACCGGCTGCCACCGCTCCAGCGGCCGAGGGCCCAGCTCCGCAACCCCAACCAGCATGGCCAGGTGGGTCAGGGGTTAGGGGCGCGTGGGAGGCGCCGTCAAGAAGGACATGCCTGCTGCAGATGCAAATGCAGATGTCCAAACAAATTGTACAGCAAGTAAGAGTGGAGACAGAAGAGTTGCTTGCTAAAAAGAATGATGAACTATGTGAGAATATGTCTCAAATCTTTCAGGGCTTTGCTTTTCATATGGATCGTATAATCGGGTGGAGGAAATAGGAGAAAAAGTGGAAGGGGTGGAGGAGAGAATGGAGAAAGTAGAAGAAACTATAGAGATTGTTCAAAGTGATGTGGTAATGACACAATTTAGAGAAATGGAACATGCAATAAGAATCAGAGGCCTTCAGGAAAACCCACAAGAGAAACTGAGAGAAGAGGTAACAGCTGCCTTGGCTTTGG
>NW_015389601.1:191088-196144 GCF_001527695.2 Protobothrops mucrosquamatus
GCCAATCCCAGAAGCACCGGGCTCCTGGCCAATCCCAGAAACACCGGGCTCCTGGCCAAACTCCTCGCTGTCGGAAGGCACCGAAGGCTGCACCAGAGGGGAAGGGCCGGGAGAGAGAGGCCTAGCCATCTCCTCTCCGTCATGTTCAGAGCCTTCCTCCTCTGATGAGAGGGACCCACCGGACGGAGCCACAACACACCGCAGGGTTGCAAGGGGAAGCAGCAGCTTGGGCCGCTGACCTGTACAGCGACCATGCCCAGGAGCTGGGCCATGCAGGGTTGTTCCTCGAAGCCCTACATGCCCATTTTGAGGACACGGCCCGTCTGCAACGGGCAGAAGCGGAGATTTTGGCGCTGAAGCAGCGGGGCCGGTCCGCGGCAGACTATGTTCGGGACTTTCGGCAGTTGGCGGGCCGGTTAAGTTCCCTATGGCCAGAGCGGTTGTTGGTACACCATTTCCGGGCGGGCCTGGATCAAGACTTACGCCAGGCCTGCGTGTACCGGGGCGTGCCCAACCGACTTCGTGACTGGTGCAGAGTGCCAGTGGAACTGGACACAGGGTTGAGAGAGTGCCACAAAGGGGGGGGAGTTACTGGCCGGGCCCAACGACCCTTGGTCAGGCCAAAGGAGGGCGGGAAACCAGCCGGCCCATCTAAACTTCCGGTCCCGTCTGGTGCGGCCTCCTTCCGCTGCTTCTGGTGCAATCAGCCGGGTCATTGAGCAGCTGAATGCCCGGCCCCCACTCCACGGGGCCCCTCAGCTACCGGACGGGGCACACCAACTCCAAAAAAAGGACCCGAGAGGTCGAGAGCGGCCAAGCAGTCGACCCCAGCATCGCAACGGGCAACCCCGATAGAGGAGGACGCCACAGCAGCGGCGAGGTACCAGGCGGCCCCTGATGATAGCGAGGACGACACTGCAAACGATCCGATGGTAAGTGAACCAGTAAGCCCCTTTGTGTTGCCCGTTGTCCTAACCAGCCCGCAGACTGGGACACGAAAGGAATGCCGGGCCCTTATAGATACCGGATGTACACGGTGTCTTATTAGTAAGACAGTAGCACGGGACTGTGGCATTAGGTTGCACCGACTACCCCAACCCGTCCGGTTTGAGCAGGTGGACGGGTCTCTCTTAGGGGGGGGCCCAGCTACCCATGTTACAGAGCCGGTCCGCCTGGAATTGGGCGGGCATTGGGAAACCCTTCGCTTCATTGTCGCCCCAGCTATGACAGAGGCGGTGATCCTCGGTCTAGCATGGCTGAACAAGTGGGGTCCGACCATATGGTGGGAGGGGGGTTACCGTAAGCTTCGACTGGCGGTGGGGCCCCAGCCACCAGGAGTAGGACACGAGGAGCAGGTCCCGGGGTGTACGGCCGCTGGTCCGCCACAGGGGTGTGCGGCCGTGGCACGGGCACAGGGGGAGGAGCAGGGCCCCTTCCCGGCAGTGTACAGCGACCTGGCCGCTGTGTTCAGTGAGAGGGAGTGCGACCAGCTACCTCCCCACCACTCGACCGACTGTGCGATCGAGCTCATACCGGGGGCCAAGCTGCCGAAGCCCCGGATGTATGCCATGGCACCCAAAGAGCTCGAGGAACTACGACGGTACATTGATCAGAACTTGGCAAGGGGGTTCATCCAGCCAGCCCGGTCCCGGGTCGCTGCACCTGTCCTGTTCAAGGAGAAAAAGGACGGATCCCTCCGCCTATGTGTTAACTTTCGGGGTCTCAACGCAGTTTGTGTCGAACACCTATACCCCCTTCCCTTAATGAAAAATCTGCTGGCCCAGCTTGGTAAGGGCCGTGTCTTCACCAAGTTGGACCTTCGGGAGGCGTACTACAGAGTACGAATACGGCGTGGGGATGAATGGAAGACGGCGTTCAACTGCCCACTTGGTAGCTTCCAGTTCCGCGTAATGCCATTTGGGTTGCAGGGAGCCCCAGCGGTCTTCATGCAACTAATCAACCAAGTGTTGCACGAGCACCTTTACCGCGGGGTGCTCGTCTACCTTGATGACATTCTAATTTACACCACTACCCTAGAAGAACATGTCCGTTTGGTACGCCAAGTCTTACGGAAGTTGCTCGACGCCAACTTATACGTAAAACTATCAAAATGCGAGTTTCACCGATCCCAATTGGACTACCTGGGGTACCGCATTTCAGGGGATGGCGTGGAAATGGACCCACGGAAGGTTCAGGCAGTGTTGGAGTGGCAGGCTCCCAGGACGCGTCGTCAGTTACAAAGCTTCCTGGGGTTTGCCAATTTCTACCGGCAGTTTATTCCGTCCTTTGCTGCCGTTGCCCATCCCCTAACGGAACTGTTACGTACAAAACATCTGACCGGCAAGCCGAAACCCGGTCAGCCATTGCCCTGGACTCTGGTGTGCCAAAGGGCTTTTGAGGACCTTAAAACCCTTTTCGCCAAAGAGCCAGTATTACTTCATCCACAGCCTGATGCCCCTTTCGTGGTCCAGGCTGACGCCAGTGACGTGGCCGTCGGAGCAGTACTCCTCCAACGAAACAGCCGCGGGGGGCTGCAACCCTGTGCCTATATGTCTCGCAAATTCACGACTGAAAGGGCATGGGCGATCTGGGAAAAGGAGGCATTCACCGTTCGGTGGGCACTGGCGACGTGGAGGCACCTGTTGGAGGGGGCGGCCTTACCGTTCGAGGTATGGACTGACCATAAAAACCTCGAGGCGTTACAAGCACCACGACGCCTGTCCCCCAAGCACGTGAGGTTGGCCCAGTACTTCGCCCGGTTCCGGTTCACCCTGAAATATGTGCCTGGGGGAAAGAATTTCCTGGCGGACGCTCTGTCACGTATGCCGCAGTACCATAGCAAAAGGGAGGAGGTGGTAAAGGCCATCATGCCGCCCTATAGCCAAGGGGTCGCGCGGCTCAACCCCAGTACGGTGGGGGATAGTACGTTACCAGGCTTGCAGGAAGCCACACGGGATGACGTCTGGCTCCGGGACCACCCGAGCCTCTTGACACAGAGGGAGGGGGTAGCATGGAAGGGCGACAAGATGCTCATACGGTGCCATGATGCCAAGCAGGCGGGACACTTCGGGTTCCTAAAAACCTTACATCTCATTCAACGACAGTTCTGGTGGCCCAGGATGAAACCGGAGGTGGAAGCATACGTGAAAACATGTCACGTGTGTGCCACTGCGAAGCCCCGTGTAGGAAAACCACTGGGCCTGTTGCAGAAGGTTGCTGACCCGCACCGTCCGTGGGAAGAGATCGCCATGGACTTTGTCGTCGATCTGCCAAATAGCCGTGGTCACACTGTGATCTGGACGGTCATTGACCTCTTTTCGAAGCAGGCCCATTTCATCCCCTGCAAGGGCCTGCCTTCGGCGCATCGGCTGGCGCGTCTCTTCCTTCAGCATGTATACCGTCTGCACGGAGCACCTCGGCGCGTCATATCGGATTGGGGAGTGCAGTTCACCACACGATTTTGGCGTGACTTTCTCCGGCTCCTTGGGATGTCCCAAGGCCTCAGTTCGGCATACCATCCCAGCACCAATGGGGCAGCGGAGCGAGCAAACGCTATGATAGAGCGCTATCTACGCAGCTACGTCACCTACCAGCAGGATGATTGGGTGGACCTCCTGCTGTTCGCTGAAGTGGCGTACAATAATACCGTGCATGGCAGCACAGGGTTTGCCCCCTTTCGGGTGGTGCACGGGGTGGACTTCGTTCCCATCCCTGAATGGCCCCAGGGGACGGTCACTTCCCACTCCCCACAAACCTGGATCGCACGGGTAACGGAATTGTGGGGGAAGGTGAAGGATGCCCTAAGGCAGGCCGAAGCAGCGGTTAAAGCGCAGGCCGACAAAAGGAGGGGGGAACACAGGCCCTTTCGGGTGGGGGACTGGGTATACCTGTCGACAAAATACCTCCGGTTGAGGGTACCCTGCAAGAAATTAGGTCCCAAATACATAGGGCCGTTCCAGGTAACACGAGTACTTAACCCGGTGACCGTACGACTGAGACTGCCCCCCTTGTTGGGGAAGGTACATCCCGTATTCCACGCAAGCCTACTAAAGCTAGCTCCTAAGGCCCCGTCGCAGTCCGCGCCGGGACCGGTCATCGGGTCACAGTACGAGGTGCAGGAGGTACTCGACTCCCGGACTCACCACGGAAGAGTGCAGTACCTCATCCGGTGGAAGGGGTATCCCCTCTCCGACGCCTCATGGGTTGGGGAAGGGGACGTCCATGCCCCCCGACTGGTACGGGCATTCCACCATAAATACCCGGGGAGGCCGGGGGCCGTCACAGGTATGGGCGTAACCTCACCCAGATCCCTTTCTCTTCCAGGAGGAGCCATGGTAGAGGGGGCCGCATGTCAAGCTCCACGGGGCTTGCAATTCGCTGGGGGGGGGAGTCGCAAAGCCCGCAGCAGCCGAACACCGCCACAGCCGCCCAACAGCAGAACGCCGCCGCAGCCGCCCAGCTCTCCTCCGGCATCGCTCCAGCCAGCAGGTACGACCCACCCCCCCTCCCCTCATTTCTCCGCGCTGCCGCCTACCTCGCTCGGGTCGCAGAGGCCTCAGGCGGCATCGCCCAGCGCGTGGGCAAGGCGGGGAGCATGCAGAGACCTGCCGTTTGCCGCGAACCAGCCGGGAATCCGGAAGTCAGCGAATGGAAGCCGCGGAGGGCCAGGGAAGACCGCGGACGTCGGGGGAGGGGCCAGCAAAGGCTGCCACGAGCGAGGACCAGTCGAGCCGTCGGCCCGTGGCCATTCGGCCGGCCCGCACAACCGACAAGGCCGGGAGGACACAGGGGCCGAGGAAAGGCATCTACTGCGTGGACGGGGCTGCAACATCGGAAGGACTGACCAGGACGGTGATGGCATGTTGCAGCAGCCAAGCGGCCGACGGGACAACAAGCCCTGCGTGACTGTTTCCAGGGAGGGGTGGGGCCGGACTACGGGGGCATTTATGTGCTTCAGGCGGATGTTGGCTTGCTGCTGGGGGCGGGGTGAAGGGGTGTGGCACCTCTATATACAGCACTGGGAGCAAACCACTCCCAGTGCTGACTTTGTTTTGGC
>NW_015389601.1:198446-200503 GCF_001527695.2 Protobothrops mucrosquamatus
ATTTTTGCTGCACACGGGCTGCCAGATGTTCTGGTGTCAGATAACGGTCCTCAATTTACTTCTACTGAGTTTCAGGGATTTCTACAGGCCAACATGATCCGCCACGCTGCTTCGGCTCCTTTCCATCCTTCCACCAACGGTTTGGCTGAACGGATGGTCCGCGTCGCCAAGGACGCCCTCAAGAAGCTGACTTACGGCACTTGGCATCACAGGTTGGCTGACTTTCTTCTAGTCCATCGTACTACTCCGTGCACTGCCACGGGTAAGTGCCCGGCTGAACTCCGTTGGGGTCGTCGGCTCGTGACTAAATTGGACAGGCTGCATCTGGAGCGTGTAGCTTCACAGGTGTCTCAGCCACACCCACCACGGGTCCTGCGTGAAGGTGATCCTGTCTGGGCCAGGAACTACGGGCCTGGACACCTCTGGGTCCCGGCCATGGTCTGCAAGGTCTCGGGGCCTCTGTCCTACGAGGTGTCCCTGGAAGACGGCCGCGTTCTTCGCCGCCACATTGATCAACTACGTGTGAGGCGGGACTCGCCTGGGGTTCCTCCTCAGTCTCCTCTAGGGGGGGAGGAGGAAGGGGAAATGCATTCTGGGAATCAGAATCAGCTGCCAACAACGGTTGTGGGGAACGACACGGGTACTCAACACCCAAGTTCCACAGGTGATTCAGGTAGCAATTCATGGGAAAGGGGGCACACAGACACCCCCACACGCACTCCAGCCTGGGAGTCCCACCGGAGGTATACTAATTATCCACACCTCACAAACAATACTCCAGACACGGAGAATAACTGGGAGCATGCTCACAACTCACAATATGCAAGAGAGCAGGCAAAACAAAGGGGGAACACGTCCTTTGCAGAAATGGCTCATAGAAGGATGTCCCCACGCATAAGGGCTAACAGGGAGGCATCCCTAGACCCTACCACTACAGAAAGGAGCCAGGAAAACCACACTCCGTCAGGAAACGTGGAGATGAGTTCAGAGGGGTTGGAAAACTCCATAGGTGGTAGGTCAACCAGGTATAGCGATCAGCAGAGTCCTGACTTCTCGAGCCTAGGAGACGGGCAGGAAAGTCAAACAGAAGTCACGAGACAACCACAGGTTAATTCACCTCATGTGGGAAGCAACGGGGAAAACACTACAAGCTCCCCAGGCCCGAGAAGGTCGCTAAGGGTCAAAGGCCCTCCCAAATACCTTGCTGATTACGTAAGGTGAGCATGTATATATTAATAACTTGAATTAGAGGTCCAGGCTGGTTGACTCTATGGAAACGATGTTGGGGCCATCGGGTCTCTGTACGTCGGAATAGCCCCACACCTTACACACACAATGTGATATTAATACAACAGTATTTATACAAATCATTATTATGATGGCGTCCATGTTGGGGTGCAGTATTATTTCATCTAGGGGGGAGGGGTGTTGTGTCCTGAGCCTGCAAAAGCAGGCTCGGAACGTTGCAAGAGTCCCGGGCATTTGCAAAAGCTGCCCGGGACCAGACTGAGTGGCGCCGGCCTTGCGTGCATGCGCAAGGCGGGAAAAGACCGCCTTGTGATTGGTTGGAATTGCCCGGGGATCAGAAGGTATAAATAGAGGCCTGCGTGCCTCTGCTCGGGTTGTTCGTAGATTGGAAGCAGAGAATAAAGACTTGTTAGTAATGCATCGTCTCAAGCGCCATTATTCTCCGGACTTAACAACAGGGATCTCTTCTAGTGTTTTTACAATGGGTATTAAGACATTTATGCTTTCTTCATTTGCTGCCCTCTTGGCTTCTTCATCCACAATCCTATTTCCCACACTTTCAAAAGAATTGCCCCTCGGATGTGCACTCACATGTGTTATGGCAATTCTCTTTGGTAACTGGAGGGATTCCATTATCTGTTTTATCAACTCTTCATGAATCAATTCCTTTCCTTTGCTGTTTATCAGCCCCCTTTCCACCCAGATTTTTCCAAAGGTGTGGACCACCCCAAAGGCGTACTTTGAATCCGTATACACAGTTCCAGCCTTGTTTTCTAACAATTTTAGGGCCTGATTTAATGCATACAGTT